>NC_050187.1:16970885-17000885 GCF_008315115.2 Sander lucioperca
TATGTGTATGGCGTTGTGTTTATGTGATGTTATTTAAGGTTAAGTTGGTTCAATCATTTATGTTTACTTGTGTGCTATTGCTGCTTTGTATATTTAAGATGAATGTCTATTTTGTTGCAGCGTGTTTTTCATGATCATTAAATACTTATATCTTGATTCATGAAATGCACATGCAGAAGATTCAGTTCTTTATATTAGACTTTTGCCTTTATGTGTTTTTTCTCCATGGTCATCCATTAGTCTGATGTGGTGAATGCTTTATTAGCTAAGTGTACTCATACATAAAATCGAAGAAGCCATCATCTTGCACATATCTCAGCCAATTTAACTCATCTGTGGTCTAAATTGGTGCCAAAGTGATCTTGTGAATGTTTTCAAATGATGATGGATTGTGTAGGATTTCTTTGCATCAATAAGCAGTAAGTCAAATATAAATGACTCAGCAAATGCAGTAGCCTATATACTGTACTTCTCATGGGCAAGATAAAGAACTGTTAAGAAAGAAATGCTCTGTCAATAGCTTATGTGGGTTGTTGACAGTTAAAATGATCTTCCTTAGATACTATCATTTAGAGGAAACAGTAAAAGATACAGCATATGTGTTATTTGTTTGTAGTAAACGTGGGTGAATTGTTTCCATTTTAGCAATTACCAACATGCATTATAGCGTTCTAGTTGAGCCTAATATTCGGGTATTATGTTGTTATGTAATATTAGTAGAACGTACTACACTGTTATCTGGCTTACTTTCTAATCCTGCTCAGTCATTTCTCGCTGCTGAAGTGCTGATATTGATCAAATATCCACAGAATCTTAATTTCCTTTCTCCGCCCAGTCTGTCAAGGGCTCTGCTCCTTACCTTGCAGTATGTGTGCCATTCACTCTCAAACTGTGAAGAACCACTAAATGACTTTCACTCTCAAAGTCTCCCTAGCTTCCGTAAGCTCTTCTGGCTTATGCACACTGCTTAGGATGCATTTTCAAGAAGTTAACCCACTTTCTGTTCTTGCTTATAGACAAAACATACTTCTGGGGTTTCAATGACTTTTGTGTTTGAGCATGTAGCATCTCAAGACTGTGAAACAGCTTAAAGTCTCAGACAATGCAAACAGCATTTACATAAACATCCATGGTCACCTTTGAGAATGGTCATGGTCGGATGGGTTGCTTTATAAAGCTGTAACTGGAGGTTTCCCAAAGCTGGGAGATTTTTGGAAGAAAAAACAGGCTATAAATACAAAACATCACATCTAAATAACTAAGAGTTTATTGTAGTTAAACTCTTGGTTTGTATTTATAGAAGGATTGGGTCAACCTATAAACACCCAAACATACATCCTAGACGTATCATAACCTCAACATTTGATAGGAAAAGGATATATATATATATATATATATATATATATATATATATATATATATATATATATATGATTATAGGAAACTTTGGCTTTGATTAATACTGTATAAATGTAATTGTGGGCTCTGTGCCATTATGATGCATTCAGGGACTCAGGGGGGGTTGAGTCTCCACTGACCCGTCTGTGATATTCTCATACAAGAGCTAAGCCTCAATCACAGGCAAATATAGCTAGGACTATAGCCCTGTGAATGTCTGGAGCCTATCCAGATCCACCCAAACAAAAATACTCTCTCATTACCATCTCTGCAGGGATGTGGAGAGCAGCACTCTGGTCCTCTGGCATGGTTTAAATCCATTTCTTTCATGTTTCACCGACTTCTTGTTTTCCTTTTTGCATCATTTATTCAAGTAGTAGCGCCTTACAAGATACATTTAGCCAATAACAGTGTTTTATTTGGACTCAAACACAACAGGTGCATGATTGACAACTGTGTACATGCAGAGAAGACAGGATTAGAAGAGTTTGCTCAAGCGTGCTTTAAAATGAATATGGGGAAGCATGTTCTGACACTTCAGTCCTTAAGCTGGTAAACACAGGCAGCAGTTTGTTGAAGATTATTCAAAACGGTTAAATCTTTGAGCCTGTTGGTGTTTTCATCTCTTCAACAAAACCAGTACACACATTGAGTCTGTATGATGTGGGCAGCAGAAAAAGGGAATGATGTGAACACTACAGTGAACCATAATTAATAATTTGACATGCTGTATGGACTTTGAGTCTAAAGGGAAATGTTAGGACAAAAGCAAGGGAAACCTATATAAATTACAAAAGAAATACATGTACAAATGCTTCACCCAAATCAATAATGAATGTCATTAGCAAAATCCAGCACAAGTGACATATTGATCTGATGTCTGACATATGTATTTTTTGGGTGACAGCTTAGGAGATATCTTAATCTTGCTCGAGACCTTCAAATGCCAAGATCCATTTCTCTCTGCTCCCTTTGGAATGATGTTATTATGGTTGGGGAGATGACAGTTGTATCAATTATGCATAAGGTGAGGATGTGTAAAGGGAATCTATGCAAATCAAGTTCACCCCATGGATGGCAGTGAAATAAATGATAATGCTCATTTCAAAGTGGTGAGTTCAGGTATGTTTGAGTCAGGCTCCGGAAAAGTCTGTGAACAACCATCGAGGAAGAGACACTAGAGAAGTTTTGGCTCATTTCAGCTGGTTGTATCTCAACTACCAATTCTTTTTAGGTCTCAGGACACACTCAGAGACAGTTTTCCACTCTTGTGCTAAGCTAACCTAATTGACTGCATGCTATAGCTTCATATTTATCATACAGACGCGACATACTACAACATTTACGACATACTATACTATGACTTTTTGGATATTTTTATGACACACTATACTATGACTTTTTATGGCAATTTTAATGATATACCACACTTGACTTTAATGAAGTTTTTTCGACATACTATACTATGACTTTTTTATGAAATTATTACTACATACTAGGACTTTTTGTATGAAATTTTAATGACATACTGTACTATGACTTTTTTAAATAGCTTTATATTTATCATACAGACACAAAAGTGGTATCAATCTTTTTCTCTAATAAATAAAAATAAAATTATTGCTTTAACAAGGAAATCTCAACTCATGGGTCACTCACTAGCTTTTTCTAGAGCTTTCAGCATTTTTCATTCATTCATTTCAATTTCTAGAATGAAGGAATTTGCTCAGTTATTATGTCAACTGATAACTAAGCAAACTCAACCGTCTGCTGTGAAAGACTGTGAGATGTGACTGTGAGATGCTGTTGAAAGCTCCAGAATAAGCTAGTGAGTGTATCTCAATCTAGTTTCCCAGGTCAAGAAGTACACATCTATGGAAAAAGAAAGAAATATGATCACTCTCACCTCTCTTGTTTTTCAGATAAACAAGAGACAAAAACAGACAAGGCTGTCAGAATACATCATAATTCAAATGCAAAATACTAGTTACCATGGAAACAAATATCTATCTATCTATCTATCTATCTATACAGTATATCTATCTATCTATCTATCTATCTATAACAGATACTATATGTACACATACAGGTTACACATACATATTTACATCTATATGTTGTGTGTCTGTTTGCATACTGTTTTTTAAGTGTGAGTAGAAGCTGTATGTATGTAAGCAGCAGAGGGGAGTGGTTGTAGAGGATGGACAATCTAGTGGGATGTTCTCTATCTTGTATCCTTCCTTGTTCCTCCATATCCCTTTCTTCTCCATATCCTCTCACTCTTTGTCTTAAAATCTCTACTAAAGTCTCTCTCCTGCCTCCTGTACTGCACATTCTCATATCAACAGCTCCACCAACAGGTGGAAAAATGCCCGTCTGCAGGTTCACACTCCATCAGTCAAAGGCGCTCTCTACATTTTCCCCCTGACAGTGAAATGCAACACCACATATGTTCAAGGTCCATGCTTCAAATTTCCTGTTAACTGAGCGCTGTTTTCATATAAACAGTTGGGGGGAGAATTATTTATTGTCATTCTACACACAGCACTGCTGAATCAACAGTGTCACAGGAGAAAAGACTAAGGGACACTGCACGTTTGGCATAGAGCTTCTCTTGTCATTGCTTGTATACATGTCAACCAACATAACATCCAGGAAATGTCAGTAACTCAGCTCCTCAACATGATCTATTGTACTTTGTATTTTCATACTGCCCTTCATCTTCAGTTCTGCATGGAGTCCTTATAATAATAATTGTGAGACACCCTAAAACATCAGCTCTACGTATTCAGCACACTGACACAATACAACTTCCAAATCCATCTACTGGGAGGCAGAGATGAGGCAAACTGCCTATGTTTTGTGCATACTTTACATGATCTGGAAACCTCTCAAGCATTTCAACTCAAAAGGAGCCAAATGCTTTGGGCGAGCTGTAGTCTGCGTTCAAAAACAGCTTTATGAGTAGTCTACTATTCTCAGAATATGAGGATGTGGTTAGGTTTAGCAGGACAAGATAAGTGCCTCTAAAAAGATCTCTGAAATATTTACAGACCTTCTTTTGATCAGAGGACATGGTGCTTTGTTTATAGCCCTTTTGCAAAACAGTCCAATACCATCAATGTCTTGCATTTTGGAGATTTACATCTAGTTGTCTTGTATTTTGAGATATATAATACTTCTGTTCACTTTCACCAGCATCATTTCAGATCATATTACTAGAAAATTTAAGAGATGAATGCAGTTGTATCTCTTTTGCCCTCATGCCTGATAAAATGTGGAATGGCCTGCTGTTCAGACTTTACACAAATTTTTACACTGGCTTGTAATTGATAGAAGTTATATTGTAATTGCAATTGTATATTGTACATTTTTACGTATTTCCCCAACATTTAGACTGGCATATTTTGGTATTTTAGAACATGTGGAGGTCTTCACTGGAATTGAAAATGAGGTTATGTGGATTTGAGCAATGCTTTGTGGTTATTCTGAAGGTTGGCTGTTGAAAATGTCAGTGATGTTGCCAAGATTTAAAATATTGCAAGGAATAGCCTATAGCATGCATAGTAAAGCTGAACTTCCATTGTAAGACACATTATTAATACAGAGTGAATATAAAATGTACAACAGTATATATGATTCCTATGGAAAATCCTGGTCATTGGTATTTGAAGTTGTGTTGCCGCATATTTGACTTGAACCAGCAGTAGGGCAGGACTGGTAGAAAAAGTGGTACAAAAACATTACTATATTACAACTGTGGTTTAATTAAAAAGTTGGTCTTAGAGGGTTTAATCATAGACTGTTAAAATGTTTCAATACTTGGTGTCGCCACCAGAGGGGCTGCTGTTATTTCAGCCCAACGCACAGGCGGAACTATAGGCGGAACACGACGTGGCAAACAGTTCACTTCCTGTATTTTGTGCCGTATTGACATCCGTCTGCAGTCATATCTTACGTCTGTCAAAACCAGATTTCCTCGGACTTTGAAGTAGCTTTTAATTCGCCACTCAGGCCGCTGTTAGTGTGAGGTGAGCAGACTGTTATCTTACATGAGGAGCGGGCTGTAAGAGCTCAGCAGCCGGACAGGAGAGATTATGGTTGGGCTGCTGATGGTGTTTCTCGGGGGGCTGTTGGAGGTCTGCAGCGGCGTCTCAACAAACAGAGGGGGGTATCCCTCCTTTACAGACGAAATCCCTTTCAAAATCACCTGGCCTGGCGCTGAATTCACGCTGGTATGACTCCTCCTTTAGTAACACCGTTGTTTTAGGGGAACGCATTTACTATAAGAGGGTGGGAGAAGATGTTACTGCCAACTGTGTACTTTTCCTCTTTCCTTCACACGCGACGTTACAGTTAGAGTTAACAAACGTTTGTCTGTGGATTTCAGCCAGCTTCAGGGGTACTTTACAAGGAAGATGACTTTGTCATCATGACAACAACAGAGAAGGAGAAGTATAAATGTCTCCTGCCTTCCCTGGTATCTGGAGATGAGGTAAGCCATGAACAGTTGTTTTTTTATTATCCACAGATAATAGTTATAAACAGATTCCAGATATAATGGCACAAGTATCAGGCAAAGCAGCATCACTCCATCCCACTGGGTAAATGCAAGGCTGTCTATGAAGCAGTTTCTCTGTTTTACGACGCATACTCGATCCTCTTCAAGTATGCATACAATCAATGTCATGTTACAAAAGATGGTGTGACTCACTCTACTCCTTCATTCTTTTAACATTTCTGAAAGGTGAACAACTTGGAATACACTGCAGAGATGGGCAGTCTGTGCACCATCTTCAATTGTATAAGACAAGCCTATATCTTCCATTAAATTACCTGCAAACTGTCATATTTTTGTAGTTTTTGACATCATGTATATCTGCAACTTCTTTGCTGTTTGACTGTCAAAAAAAGGGTCTGCATGATGTGCAGCAAGATACCACATTGTACAAATATGACATGTAAGCCCCAGAAGAATAGCGTCGTTGTTGATGGTAATGTCTATTTAATTCAGTTAAATTCCTAACTATGTTAAGCTATTTTTTTCTGTTTTTTATTGCTCTTGTGTTCACTGGCACAGCTTCCCATGCTGCCTTATCTCTCTCTCACTCTTAATGCATTTGTTTGGTGTATTTTGTTGATTTAGGATGATGACAAGGAGTACAGTGGGCCTAGTCCGGGTGAACTGCTGGAGCCACTGTTCAAACGCAGCAGCTGCTCCTACAGGGTGAGACCTCCCAAGTTTCACTCTTATTTCCATCTAATTTCCCCACTGCTCTCAGCGGAAACTGTGTTCAGATGAAGTTCACGCTACGTTAACAGAGCATAACTAAACACTTGAAGTTATTTATTCTGCTGTGTTGCTGAGGGTGTTTGGTGAATTAAATAACTCTAAACATGCTCTTGGCTTGCCAACATTGCAGATTGAGTCTTACTGGACATATGAAGTATGCCATGGGAAGCATATAAGACAGTATCATGAGGAGAAGGAGACTGGCCAGGTCAGTGTGTTGAGAGGGTAAAATCATTTTCAGATGACATTAATGAGAACTACACTTAGCGCAGCATGTACTGAAGGTATATGTGTGTGTGTGTTTCCACAGAAGATTAGTGTTCAAGAGTACTTCCTGGGGAATATGGCACAGAAGAGCCAGCCAACAGAGACGGGTGAGTTCATTTGTGTATGTAATTTTACGATATTATTTTTAATATAAATAGAGTTCTTTAGTGTATTAGTCTTTTACTTATTGTGCTAAAGGTAAATCATTATTGTCTTCAGATAAAGTTGAAGAGGCAGAACATGTCAAATCAGCAACTGAAACTGATGTAAGTATAATAATGAAACTTCAATAACCAACTATATTTGCCAGGCTAGCTGTCAGTTCTCACATTTGTTGCATCTGTTCTGTTTCCCTCACACTTTCCACTTGTGTCCAGGTGCCCTCTAAGAATATAGAAGGCCAGCTGACTCCCTACTTCTCACTGGAGATGGGAAATGGGACTCCTTGTGTGCTGAAACAGAACGAGGCTCGCTCCACGTCTGTGCTGTATGTCTGTCATCCAGAGGCCAAACATGAGATCTTGTCTGTCGCTGAGGTCACTACCTGTGAATATGAGGTGGTGGTGTTGACACCGCTGCTTTGCGCGCACCCAAAATACAGGTAGATCTGTCAGAAATTATTACATTTAAATATCGTGCTCAAAGGAATACCTTTCGCTAGTAGAGGTATTTGTATGTCCGTCGTGTCAGGGTTCCACTGAAATGCATTTCCCTAATCAAACTGTTTCTAAACTTGACAAATATTCCTTGCAGGTTCAAGTCCTCCCCGGTGAACGCCATCTTCTGCCAGGCTCTGGCAGGCTCCCCTTTGCGGCCTCTGCGGCTCGCCCAGTTGGACAAGGAGCAAGAGGAGCAGCTTAAACCACCTTTCAGCGCCCCCTCCGAAACCAGAGAGGTGAGACAGAAATGACACACGGGGAAAAACGGGGACTGCGTGTACAGACGACACCTGGCTCTCGGGGGGGGTAATGGATACAGCATAGTATCGCGATATTTTCTGTGGCAATACTGTATTGATACACAGATGCCAAGTATCGATCTTTTATTATATATGTGTCAGTAGAGCTGGGCAATATATCGATATTATATCGATATTGTGATATGAGACTAGATATCGTCTTAGATTTTGGATATCGTAATATTGTGATATGACATAATTGTTGTCTTTTCCTGGTTTTAAAGGCTGCATTACAGTGAAGTTATGTCATTTTATGAACTTACCAGACTGTTGTAACTGTTCTATTATTTGCTTTTACCCCACTTAGTCATTTTATCCACATTACTGATGATTATTTATCAAAAATCTCATTGTGTAAATATTTTGTGAAAGCACCAATAGTCAACACAACAATATCGTTGCGGTATTGATATCGAGGTATTTGGTCAAAAATATTGTGATATTTGATTTTGTCCATATCGCCCAGCCCTATGTGTCAGTCAGTTTGTCTGCTTTACTATTCCATTTAAAATTGAAGTGAGATGAACAAACAGAGAAATGTTCTCTTTTTAGATAAAAAAAATGTTGATAAAGTTTCCTTTTGGGGACATAATTTGAAATTGGGAAAAATTTGAAGTCGGATAAAAAGGTAATAAATTGAAATATATGGCAGAATATTGCAATATGTTTAAAATCACAATAATATCATGACATAAGTATCGTGATATCGTATTGTGAGGCCTCTGGTTATTCCCACCCCTACCTGGCTGATTTATACCTTTTGACATGTTACAGGAGGAGACGTCACCAGTGAGAGAGGAGGCCTTCACCTCCACCCACAAACCCATGACTGTTGGAGGGCAGTCTCAGGTCACTGTCGGCACCACTCACATCTCTCGCTTGACGGATGACCAGCTAATCAAGGAGTTCCTCAGCGGCTCGTACTGTCTGCATGGGGTGAGGCATGCTCCATCTATATAGTCCCTGAGCAATGTTTAATAAACCATTCAGTGACATCATTTTAATGTGTGTGTGTGTGTGTGTGTTCCAGGGGGTCGGGTGGTGGAAATATGAATTCTGTTACGGAAAGCATGTCCATCAGTACCATGAGGTAAGGGTCCCTCCTCGCTAGTGTGAGTGTGTCTGTTTGGAAGCTGGTTTAATGTGGAATATCAACAAACAAAAAAAGAAATGTACTTCTAGTATCAGTTTAAACTGTTACATTTTTTGTTATTTTTCTTTATTACATACGACAAAGAAAGGTAGCAAGTTGTGAAGCTGGAACTGAGGAACTTTTGCCACCTTCCTTGATAAAAGACTTGAATGATTAGTCAATTCTCAAAATAGGTGGCGATTAATTTTCCGCTTTGATTGATTTATCTAGTAATCGTTTCAGCTCTACTTCGACCAACGTAAAAGTTAGTTGACAGAAAATGTATAATTGTGTTAGTGGTTTATTTTAACTGTGTATGGAAGATTGTTTTGTACATTAGATTGCACTTGTACAGTGATAAAAAAGTGATAAAGTGTCCCTTGGTGCCCCAGGATAAAGAGCAAGGAAAGAACACGGTGGTGGTCGGGAACTGGAACGCCATGGAGCATACTGAGTGGGCCAAGAAGAACGTCGCCCGATCCTACCAGCTCAAAGAGGATGGAGTACAGAAAGTCAAGTAGGTCATTCATATGTTTGAAGCCTAACCTGAATGCAAATTAAACTGAGATTATTGTTGATTCATATCATATCATTGTCTCTGCTCCATGACAGGTTGGTTTCCCACTTTTATGGCCACGGGGATATGTGTGATCTGACAGGGAAGCCCAGGCAGGTCATTGTCAAGCTCAAGTGAGTGAGCAGTCATAGGCGGGGGAAGGAACCGTAGCACCGGTTCAGTGTCACTGCCCTGAGTCAACACACGAGTTAAGACAATACCCTGATGTTTCCCAGTTGATTTCACTCATCTCATTGCTCTTCTCTCTGTCAGGTGTAAGGAGTCAGAGTCTCCCCATGCTGTCACTGTCTATATGCTGGAGCCTCAGACTTGTCAGTACATCCTTGGGGTAAGTTCTCTAGTTAATGAGTCACAGTCACTGAAAAAGAAACACATGCGTAGTAGCAGTGTCTAATCAGGTTAACGCTGAACCTTAGCTAGTGTGCTAACCCCTGCTTAAATCCAACAAAAATCCAATATGTGGGTGGTTGGGCAAAGCTAACTTGCTTTGTTTTATAATGTTATTTTAATAAAATCAAATGTACTTTCTCCAGTATTTATTTATTTGTTTTAATACTTGTTTCTCCAATACTGTTCGGTTCATAAAAATGCTATCAATGTATATGGTATAGAATTTATTCGGCTCCCAAAGAGGGCATGACGAAAGAAAGTTACTTAAGCAGTTTTCAAGTCTGTGGGTCTATCAAGTAGTTTTTTTTATACCATATAACAATGAATGGCAAGAATTGCCTTGAACATGAATGAAAGGGAGGAAGACTAGTTCTAATATCTAATAATACTGGCTTTGTGCAGACATGAGGTCAGCCCAGATCATTGGCTCCACATTCGAGTTGATTGACATTTGTTTTTTTTTTCCTAGGTTGAGTCTCCGGTTATATGCAGGATTCTTGACACTGCTGATGAACATGGACTTCTGTCAATCTCCAGCTAAACTAATAAAGATCATATGACAGCAATGGGGCATGAAGGACAAAGAGAGGACCGACAGAGAGAGGTGCACGTGAAGAGAGAGAACATTTATCATAAAACAGAAGCCTGTTTGGTGAAGGAAGAGAGATGCCCATGACACTGCGCTAAAAGCCAAAATCGAGGTTAAACTTGATCCTGAGGCTGGACTTTACATAGCCTAGGAGCACAGCCTCAGCTCACGCCCTGATGTGTTCAATGGGCAATGCTACATCACAGCCTAATCCAGCAGGCTAGCTCAGACTTTGTGAAAACAGTGAATTGGCTCCAATGCCTCACTCCAGAAGGCAGTGCATTAATTGCCTGTACTCCATATCTATGCTTCCCCTTGTGTTGATTAATTGCAAGCAAAGGAGTGATGAATCAGGGGATTCGTTTTGTAATCATCAGGAGTGTATGTGTGCGTGTGTGTGTGTGTGTGTGTGTGTGTGCGTGTGTACTTGCATATAGGGGGAAAAGCAAGTGTGAAAATGTTTTGCAGCAGTGAGAATGTCTATTGTTGTGTTAATTTACAGAGTGAGAGAGTGTAATTTATGCATTAGAGAGTGCTGTGGAATAGAATCAAAAGTGAGTGGTTGATAAACTGTCCTATAGGTTTGTTGGATGTACAGAATGTCTTTGGGTTCCTGAAAGAGGAATTCTGTGGTTTTATGAATATGCACACTGGGATCCTGATTACTGCTGTATCACAGGGATACAAACCAATGCATTTGCAGCAAAGAATAAAACTAAAACATGAAACCTCATTGAAAAGTGTTGCATTACCGTACAGAGAAAAAACATTTGACTGAAATAAAAGGACATCGTGGCAATAAATGTCTAATCCAATAATTATGTAGATGTCTAGTTAGTTGCCATTACCTCTACAAAAATAGTATTTTAATTTAGAGTTTTTCTTGTTATTCATTAAGTTTTTATTTGTTAAACAATACCATAAAAATCACATGTAAAATAATAAGGCTGTTATTTCCCTCACACAGTATATTGATCCTCCATTGACGGACATCTATTGTAGTAAGTTGCCATGGTACACCAGAGTACATTGAGAGGCCACCAGAGGGTGCTTACACTATGCTTATAGTATAATCTTTTCCTTTTAGAAAAAAACTTTTTTTTCCACATTTATCCAAAAGAAAACAAATGAACCTGTAAAAGAATTTAAATGAAATTACCACTGAGGTGTAGAACAGTAGCAACTGCAGTTATTTGTATTCCTAATCCCGGTCATTTTTAGTTAAAAAAAAAATAGACTGCAAAGCTTCATCTACAACTTCACTGTATATTTAATGTGAAGAATACTGTACCAGGTCAACACTCGTGTGGATGATTTGAAATGGTTTCTGCAGTTCAAACATGTACATGATACATATCAAAAGAAAAGAATATAGCATTAGTTGTGAGATATCAAATGCCAATTCCAACTCTGAGTTATCATCCCTTTATTGGTCTAAGATAACACAACTATGTTGTTTTCACATTCTTAACATCAACACAATGACAGGTGTTCAACCCCAGCAGACATGAGGCCTGAAATGCTGTCAGGCGACCAGTATAAGATCATTTCATTAGCCACTGACACGGCTGCCAATAATAAAGCCATGGCTGCAACTAACGATTATTTTCATTATTGATTCATCTGCCATTGTTTTCTTGATTCATTTTTTTGTCTAAAAAATATGAAATATCACCATTATTATTATATTTTACAGAACCCAATGTGACATCTTCTAATGTCTTTTATCTGACCGACAGTAAAACCCAAAGATATTAAGTTTGCTATAATATATAACAAAGAAAAGCATCAAATTCTCACATTTGAAAAGTTGGAACCAGAAAAATGACAGAAACAATTCAATCAATTGTCAAAATCGTTGCCAATTCATTTTCTGTCAATGAAAAGTGAAAGCACAGATCCACATTGCACTTGCCAAACATTTATTGTGTTAAAAAGTGTATTAGGTTCATAAATACATTTCTCTTAAGAAGCAAAAGTTCATCAAAGTGCAACCACATGCCATCGCCAGCCATGTGTGGGCCTGTGCAGGGTTTCATAGCAGCCTGACACTACAGCAGCTTATATCAGTGCTCAGTAACTTCAGCCAGAGAGGAAACAGCAGTGGTCCAGCAACTGCAGTCTTTGGCTGCAATGAAAACCTATCGGGTTATAATGGGACATGCATCCGCGCAACACAGGGGCAGATTTATGTGAAAATGCAGTCTCTGTAAAAAAAAATAAGTCAATTCAATAACACTAAATAACTTTTTGGAACATACACTTTCAATACAAACTGTTTCATGGTAAGGCTTATGATACTGATTCTTTAATTTTTCCACCCAAGAAAACATAACATGTATTTTCACTGTAGAAGAGAACAAAAGATAAATACAGATTCCAGATACATAAAATGGGCTGTTTTCATGTTCTTCTTTTGATTCAAATTTGATTTAAAGCCGCGGTGAGATTGTCCAAAACGTTCAGTTTAGCAGCTTTTTAATTAGACCGAGGGAATGGGAATCTGGTGCACTGAGGTGCTTTCAAAGTCTTG
Source organism: Sander lucioperca (assembly GCF_008315115.2). NCBI lineage: Eukaryota > Metazoa > Chordata > Actinopteri > Perciformes > Percidae > Sander > Sander lucioperca. Next base: position 16,984,023 of record NC_050187.1, read on the forward strand.
CAGTGCTTCTTGGTGAGGGTGGTAGTGCATGGCTACATAAGACTTGGCAAAGGCAAATGTCTGAGAGCTGACAGGTTGCAGGCTGGTGGGGGAGCTGGGCCCTGCAGAGAGACTGCTGTTGTATATACTGTAGTAGGGCTCAATGCGGGTGTTGATGGGTGTGGAGGTACTGGGGGGGCGATGTTTGCGCACACCTGTGGCCCTTGGACTACCAGCACAATCTCTGGAGTGACTGGGCCCGCAAGCCTGGTCTACCAGCCTCCTCTGTGGCTTGGGTGACAGCACATAGGCTGAGTTGGTCTCATGATGGGAGGATTTATTGCGATTGACTTCCAAGCTGCCCTTCCCCATCGCATGTAGTCGAGTCTTTTGCTGGCAACAGAGAAAACCCAGTGCCGCCCACTGAATACAGCATAGCACACGGCGGCGGAGGCCTGCACTGTTGCGTGAGTACACAAAGGGATTGATGCCTGACTTGAGAAAAATGAGCACAAAGCCACACAGTTCAAACTGGTAATGTGCAAAGTTACTGTCTGGTGACAAAACATCCTGTGCCAGTGAAACTCCCATCGGCAAGCAGCAAAGCAGCACAGAGAACACTATAACTACACAGGTGACAACTGCCTTTGAGTCTTTGGCTGTGGCCAGGTTGACTGTAGACACCAGCTGACAGCAGGTGGCTCCTTGGGCAGCCCCTGGAACCAGAGGCTGGCTGGTCTTGTTGACATAAGAGTGTGTCTGAACGTTCTGCAGTTTATTGTAAGTCTGGTTACGGTACAGAGAGGGGCCTTGAACAGCACACTGCATGCTCTCAAAGCCTGCTGCAATGAGAGGAGGTGGGGGTGGAGGGCATGTGGCATCTACAGTGATGACGGGACATTTCCTCACTTGTGCATTCTTCCTCAGTGTTTGAGCAATCATCAGATAGGACACTGACACCACAGCTACACAAAAGGCAAAGTCTGCCAGGTAGACATACAACACAACCCTGGCCTGTCCACCTCCCAGGCCAAAGTGGGGCAAGCAGGGTCCATCTCTACGTGGGTATGCTCGCATGGTAAGGAGGGCAGCCATGGTGAAACTGGATGTCCACAGCAGGGCAGTGAGGGCCAGCGTGCAGGGAAAGGAGGCAGTGCGGTTGGGCTGCTGCCCCAAAACCATGCGCAGTCTGTGCAAAGCAATGACAGCTACCGTCTCCAGGGACATGATGATGAAGGCTGAGCTGGTCAAGTGGAAGGCGAAGCAGAAACTCTTTGACACGCCATCCCCTCCACCTGCATCCAGGAAGAGCACCAGGGCAAACATGGGAGCAGTCACACAGCAAATGAACAAGTCACAGAAGGAAAGGTTGAGGATCATGAAGTCAAAGTTGGTGCGGAACTTGCGAAACACTGGGTCAAAAAAGGACAGGAACACCACAAGGTTGCCATATGAGCCCAGGCAAAAGATGAAGATGAGGAGGAGAGAGCAAAAGGTTAAGGTAGCATTGTGGATCACGGCCCAACCTGAAGGGGTCTGTGTGCCCACGGTGCCATTGAAGTTCTGCTGTCTTGGCATATCCACCAGGTCTGATGGTGTAACAGTGGTGTTCATTGTATTATTAACAATTTAATAAGGATCCCAGAGTCATCAATGTCAGCATTATTCCTCTACACGGAAGGAGTAGGCTACATGACGATCACAGTATTGCTTGCGCCATTGCTGCCACCTTGGTAGAGTGCTACAAAGGATACAAAGACATATATTAGCTATTATACTGTGCAGTAGATCACATTTAATATGAAAGAGAGCAATGCATAGTTAACTTAGCACTGAGTGTAAATAGGTACATTTTAATAAGACGCTGTGATGCACTACATGTTAGACACAAGATAGGCTATGGCTATGCACCACTGCATTTGGCCAATTATACCTTACTCCCCCCTCTCCCTCTAACACAAACACAGCGTCTGCTGAAATCCGGAGAAAATATGTGTAACGTCACTGATTACTTATGTATCTAGATTTCAAGCATTTAAATGGCTTGGATAATCTATACGATGAGAAAATATAACTTACCATCTGTAATCGATCGTGCTTCCATCATCATTTGATAAAGCCCATCTTGATTTTAAAAGCAATATTAAGTAAGTGAACGCACCGCGGGCTAAGGAAAAAAAAAAAACGTAATTTCAACAGCAAATCAGCCAAAACAGAGCAGTCCATTGACAAACACTGACATAAAATCCGTTTTCTTATATGTCTGTATTAATGTTTAACGCGTATACATCGCAAATAGACGGTAGCATATTCGTTTTCTTGGCGATATATCCATTCCTACGTAAGTTATAACGTACAGGAGCGACGGCCACTGGACGTGCACTGAAAAATGAGTATGAAGTCACTGCCTACGTTTCTGCACATGAGCATAACCACTGCATTCAAGTAGTCCATCTGTAACACACCTCACTTCTCCCCATTTATAATAAACAGTGAGAAATGCCGTTTTTCCAGTTTTACTACAAGATGTGACAGTCAGAGACCGTTAGTCCAAACGATTTTTCTTTTCTTCACAATGGCAAATTAATGTAGCTTTTATGAAAAATGGTGGCCCCATAGTATTTAAAATAGGGTAAATAACAAGGTAAGTTTACACTGATTTTCTATCATGTCTAAGAGACGTTTGCCACGATACATTTGCAATATAAAACGAATTTACACTGTCGTCCTTGGGAACAGCAGCTCAACCATAGATATGAGCTCAACAACGTCGTTGCTAGGCGACACGCAGTGATGATTCTCCATGGAGGGCCAAAATACCATACTATGCAAGATACGCTCTCAGCAGGTTTCTATTCTATACTGACATTATTGTATTATTGTAGTCACATTGTTTCGGGTAGATTAGGCCAAATGACCTGTATAACATAGTCTTAAGTTTAAAATGTGCAAGACATGTTTTTATTATAATCATTACTTTCAAAAACATCTGGTAAAAAGATAGAATGATGAATTTGGAGTTGTTCTATTAACTACATTATACAAATATTGAGAGACAACTTCAATTAAAAAAAAACATAAAATGCTGATTTTGTTACAAACAATTTATTGACATCTCATTCAATAAGCAAACAGTACATCTAAAAAAAAAAAAAAATCACTGCAGTTTTGGCACTACACTATACATAAGTGAGGTACTAAATGCTTCAATGTTTGGACTGATTTCAAGTCATCAGGGGGAAAACAAAACAAAATAATTTCATTTCATCTCAGTGGGCTTTAGAAAAAGGTAAATTGTACCAGGGATAAGAGGGAAGAGATCACAATTATTGACAGGCGGTTTGGTTATTTTCTTGCACCGAAACACATGAAATGGTAATCAGACTGTTCTCAGGTCCTTACAGCAAACACATCACACAGCACAGCAGTGGGGAGCTTCTGCCCTCTCCCTTTCTTTGCAAGAGTAGATGACAATTATTAGGCTCCATTGCTAAAAGCTCAACCATCTATTAAATCTCAGAAACACCTTCTATGAAAAAATTAAAACTTAGCACTTCAAAAAAGTAAAATAAATAAATAAATATGTTTGTGCATATTTGCTATACCATGATATACACATGCATGATGCATATATAATCATATATAGATCAAACAGCTCCACACAAAAATTGTGTGTTGCAGGTTTAAGTCTAATCTAAAGAGAGCATTATTCAATCATCAGTTCTCTGTGGCTTGTAACAAACACTTCACTATGGGGAGATAGTAAAGAGTATGTCCTACACTGTGTTGGCTCAGAGTATATGCTTGGGATAGAATCCTGAGAAATGTGTGGGACAGTGGCAGATGTCTTCAAGCATCCCATAAACGCACACACGCATACACCCGTGCACATGCACAAAAACAAACCAAAAAAGAAGAAATAAAACTGTACAGTAATGTTACAAACTGCAGGTCATTCATTCCTGCTATGATTGATCCTTAAATATTAAGTATAGTAGAAATGTAAATGAGCTAAATACATGAATACACAACTTTTCAATTCTTTTGTGTGCCACTCTTCTTCCAGGGTGATGCGGTGTCTTTCGAACTGGAGCCTCCTCCCCAATGCAGGCTGGTATCTGTAGTCTGGTGATGTCCCAAACTGATACAAGTGAATCAAAAACAAAACTGACAAAACTGTCAAAAGGTGGCTCAAGGAGTTTTCTCTTATCCCTATAAAATTATCCCTTAAGCAGCTTTGTTTGACAGTATTCAGTAATGAATAATAAACTAGTTAAAGCACCTTCAATAATATTTATGTTTCAAGAACAGCATGAAGTTAAAATGCTTTACCAGGTCTTAGGCATAGTAACAGGGGGAGACCAGCAAGTCGGTCAGGACCAGCAGCTGGTCATCTGTGAACTGCTGCTTATGTTGCTGCCAGTTGTCATGGTGAGTCCGTCGGAAGTTTGACAGAGTTTTCTTCACAGTCATCTGGAAGGCCAGAAATACAAATTATGGCTATTTAAATTCATATATATATATATATAAAAAATTTTGTAACAGTAAATAATTGACACTGCACAGGTTTTGTTGACAACAAGAGCTAGGCAATTGGGGAAAAAATATGAGGTTGAAAAAAATAATCCCACTGCAACAGAATAAAGTGATAAGTAGGTGATTACACATACTTCAATAGGTTGTGTGTCATTGAGGTGAGCACTCAGGTCCATCAACAGCTGAGGCATCCAGGTGGGCACATCATATGGGCTGGAGAGAATACAAGCACTCAACCCGAGAACACCTGCATGGCGCCGCACCAGGTCTACAAAAACACAACAGGAGGGATTTCATTAAGATGAGAGAGAACATCATAATGAGTAGATCATCATATATTCTGGACAAGTTGCTTACCAGCAGATGGTATAGTGTCCACTATAGAGCCGAGCTCCCTCTTCCTCTTCTTAGGCAAGGAAGTCTTGCACATAGCCTCAAAATGTGCCTGCATGGGGGCTTCCATGGACAGGAAATTGCACTGAAGGAAGCCGCTGAGTGTAGTTGCGGCCATTTCTCTTACCTAGAAAACAACCGCAGAAAGAGGGGATGGGAAGGTTTACGTTCAAAGTTTATTGTCACTACAGTGCAGTATTAATTACAACACAATTACAATAGTGCAGCTGAGTATACATGGATTAAATAACTGATTATTCTGGAACTTGCTGCCAGTAATTAACATAATAATGTCCTGAAAGGAACGAGGCAGTAATTGACAAGCTACAGCAGACATTGCTTACATTTTCTGTTAATTGGATAATTGAAAGATATTTTGTACTACATTGTTATTCCATAAACTTTAGAATGTAAAGTGCCACTCACTAACACAGTACAAAGTAGCATTAAGACCGATTTATACACCAAAAGAGAATCCGGTCGTTCCTGAGTCATCCAAAAACGGTGGGGCTTGGATCCTTCGTGTGCGAATCACACGGCCACAGGTGTGAAAATGGAAATAAGGTTGTATGTAGGCCATGTCAGAATAAACTGGCATATAACCACATGACCGGAGAAATGCGTAACCACATTCAGCACAGGCGTGTGGACGTTAGGAGAGCAGGCTGCTGTAACTTTACAGCTTAAATTGTGCTCAATGTTGACAGTTCGAGTGTTCTCTAAATTTTAGACTAGTCGACTAGTCTACGTTGAAACTTCCGTTTAAACGTCAGGGAAATTAGTCGTTAGGAACATTTCTACTGATGTCTTTCTGCACTGTATAAGACATACCATAGCAACAATGTCATTAGACAGGGTTTTCCACTAGTGTGTAGTATGTAGACTGGCCAGCTGGATGGAAATAGCAGCCAGCTGGGGACTGGGGGTGGATATGTGTGTGCGGATGCTTCTCTATAATGTGAGCTAAAATGGCTTTTCTTAGTGAAATTCTCAGCAGTAAAGGTAAACTCTGAAATGGGTATTATGCAGATCTTTGAACAGCATTTTCCAGAGGAAAGGCTTTTTAGATTAAATAGAACCACTAAGGCAAATACGTTACAGCTTTCCTTATAGGTGCACTTTTAAGTTATACTGTTTTCTGTTTTGTCTAAATAATGGAACAGATTTTTTTTCTCTTAAAAAGGGAAGGTAGATTCCTCATGAGTAAAACTTGGTGTTTTGTGTGATATAGGTCACTTAGTAATGTAATAAAAGAAAGGGGTCATTGCATGCATGAAATGTGTCTTGGCACCAGTGTTAGCTAATCAAAAAAAAAAGAGGTGATCCTGACAAAATAAGAACCATGCAAGTCATATACGGCTAAGGCCTATAAAACCAGGCTCAGGTTAGTTTAAGAGGCCATATCAAAATGGCTACTTCCATCCATCCCCCAACGTCTCCTTTGTCTCTACTCCATCCCTCTCCCTCTCATCCTCCTTCAATCTGAACGTTATCACTATAGCAACAGATTACTGCAGCCTGTGGTTTCCATAGCAACAGCTAGAGGACTGGAAGGCGGGGGAGGGGGGGGGAGAGCCAGGAGGAGAGTGCTGAATCACTACAGTGAAGACAGTGAGACTGCCTGCTAGCATAAACAAGCATGTATTGGCCAATAGCTTAGCGATCATTATATCGTCAGACTGCCTTATGTCATTTTTCAACCATCTTCCTGTGACGGCTATGCCAGAATGGCAATGTTTCAGCTTTACAGTTTTAAGGATTTTAATGTTCAACAGTTGCAAATGAATGGTTGATTTTACCTCCAGCTGCTCATCCTCCAGCAGTCGTATCACCAGTGCCCGGACATCATTCACTGCTTTCTGGTCACTCATGAAGGTGAACAGGTTGTAAAAAACCATAATCTGGAGGTATGTGAGCACCGTGTAGCGAGCATGCCAGGAGCTGCTGCCAGCAATCTGCAGCACACAACAATAAACACATCCCACATCAGTAACATACTCTGTTTTTTTCCACATGAGGAAGAGACCATGTCCTGGATGAGTCTTTTTGTAATGGAGCTACTTTTTTGTAGGAATACCACTCATTATCTATACGATATCAAATGGGTAACAGATAAATCTGAATTCGTGAGCATGAACAAATTGATCTCTGCTTGTGTGTCATACCAGTTCACAGCTTTGAACTCTTCAGTTTTATAGTTGTTAGTTAATCGACTTTGCATATTATGTTGGTTATTCCTCTTTATTTCCGTGTTGCGCACGGTGCTGTTGCTAGTTGAGAATCTGAAAATTGCCAGAGAATCATCCAGAATACTGTCAGTTAAATTTTTTCAGGTTCTCTCATTTATTCTCCAGGTAGCTGCACACTATTATACTGACCAAATATATTATGTAACAGATTCACCCAAAATGAAGCAGGGCAGATTCTAAAATCTTAGCCAGTTGTCATTCCCTTTGAACCTTTTCATCTTTTTGCGTATTAACCTTACAGGTTATAAGATGTGAGGGGCTGTGAACAGCCCAGTCATGTGTGATGCAGGTGAAAAGTGGAATAACAGCCACAGCTTCCAGATGACTCACCTCCTGCAGGGCACGGAGGACCATGGGGATCTGTTCTGTGTAAAGGAGTCCCTGAGACATCAGAGACAGACAGGTCTTTGCATCCCTCTTCAGTTCATCGTAACTGTCATCATTCTCAACTGGAGCAATCTGGAACAGAGGACAGAGATAGGTTGACGGAAAGGTTAGCGGCATTTTAAGTCCCTTTATGGTGTATATATTAAGCGTCAAAACGTAGCTAGCAGATCAAAGCTATGAGTTAATGAGTGAGTGCTTTACTTTGAAGAGCAGGGGAAGCAACCGTAGTTGTTCTGGGACAGCAGTGGAGAAGGAGCGACCAGCACTTGCAATCAGCCACTTCAGCACTGCAGACATTTGAAGACAGAATTTTTTATGTTACAAAATTGAGACTCTGCTTTAATTGTGGGTGTTTGACAAAAAGACATTCATTTTCTGATTAAAATTAAAAGGTCCCATATTGTAAAAAGTGAGATGTCTTTTTTTTTTATTATAAAGCAGGTGCAATATACTTTAAATACTGTGAAAGTATCAAAACGCTCAGTACACAGAGAAATGCACACAGCCCGTATTCAGAAACGGTGCCTTGATAGAGCCATCCTGACTACTGGGTGGTTGTGATGTCACAACTATACTATACTATACATATATATATATATATATATATATATATATATATATATATATATATGAAAGTGATGTTACAGTGCCATTGCAGTCATTCTCCGGCTGCAATAACGGGGCAGGACTCTGAAAGCGCAGATGTTGAAGGAACTGAAATGCTTTTTCTGAAAGGGGGGCTTAAAGAGACTGAGTGTTTCAGACAGAAGGTGAATACAGGCATATTCAGACAGACAGCAAAAAAAATACATGTCTTTTTTAAACATGACAGCATGGAAACATGTTTTAGTAGAAACCCAAAATACAAGTATGAACCTGAAAATGAGCACAATAGGGGACCTTTAACTTCTAATTGTTTCAACCATTCTTACCATAACCAGTACTCAATGTGACAGCTGAGTTCAGAGTAATAGTGACAGATCCTTGACCAACCTGTTTTGAGCAGCTTGATGGCTTGTGTCCTCTCATCCTGCTCTCCCACCTCATTCTCCTCAACCACGTGGTTCTGGATCTCCTCATCGCCCTCGGTTAGAGGTTTCAGTTGCAACAGAATTCGCTCTGTGAAGTCCGAAATGCGCGGGGAGGTGGTAGGCTGAGTGTAGGGCAAGTTGACATCAATCATGAAGATGTACGTGAGCACACTGGAAGGATACCAATTTAGAGAGAATAAGATGAGACACAAAAAAAGCACTAAGATTTTAGGAGAAAAAAAAATGTAATGACAAATAGTACATTCACGTTCACTAGGGGTGTAAAAAGGACCTCACCTGCCGATGCGTTCCCGTACATTCTTGTAGACCTGTGTTAGTTTGGGCTCCAGGTATTGCAGCAACCTGTGGAGGAGCTCTGGAACACGCCACTCCTGCTGAGCTAGGCCTCCCTGCAGCACATAGAGACGACTGGAAAGGAAAAAGAAGCACAATCATCAAAGTTTGTCAGTCACATCAACATCTGCTTCAGGCAGCAACCTTTCTACTCACCAGGCATCGACAAAGGAGCCCCCCTCTCCGTTGACTGGAGACTCCATTAGCATCTCAAACAGCCAGTGGAGTTTGCGTGGGTCTCTACTCTCCTGTACGAAACAGAAACACCAGAGTCGTATGGAAGGAAGGATGAGTGACACAAGTTTGACAAATGGAAGGATAAAGATATGATGGATATAAACAAGCAAACACTTACACAGGCTGTGGCAATACAGGTGCCCCAGTCTGCATACGTTTCTATTGTGATGTTAGATAGGGCAGTACGGAGCAGTGGACACAACACCTCCCAAAGGCTCTCAACCTGTAAAAGAGCACAAGTGTATGTACTGGTTTGTTTGCGTTGTAAGACCTATGGTAGTAGCATGTTTATTTATTTTTCACGTGTACAAAATCAGGTGACTTTCCAACGTGGAACATCTAGCCACCTTACTCAGTGAGAGTTTCAATTCCGTACCTTTGAGTAGCTCCAGTGCTTGCAGCCTCTGATCAGTCCAGAGATGATCTCCGCAACACAGCGCTGCTTGCTCTCATGGGAGTCGGCCACAAGGCGCTCCATGTGTGGCCGCAGCAGCGGAAGAAAGACATCGCTGAAATTGCGGAACAATCCCTGGAGATAGCAGAAGGGAAGAAATTAATTTCTTTATTGACTTAAGTTGCTTTCTGCATTGAACACTACTCTCAGGGAATCTCACCTTGAACAAACAGAACCTGCGAGGGCTAAACTTGTCCTTGCCCTTACGGTCCTCAAGAGAGAGGAACTCGATGAACTGGTTGATAAATACCGGGTCTGAGAAATGGTCAAAGATGATCTGTTCCCGCTGTTGGGAAGGGCATGAAATGTAATTTTACTAGATGCAGTTACCATTACTTCACATTACTGAATGTGTTAGGTTTCCTAGGGGGTGTGTATGACAAACCTCTGTCATTTCCTCTCTGGTCAGGTTCTGTTTGGGTTGCTCCTCCAGTGGTGCATACATCATCAGTTTTCTGGAGAACAGTAATGAGGTGATGGTAAATAAAAACAAGGTGAAAGATGTTGTCTGACAGATAACAATACAAATAAAAATATCAAGACAGCAAAGGACAGTCAAGTAACGAAAAATGATTAAAGACAACAAATGAAAACCTTGGCCAGCAGTAGTATCCCCAGTGGGTCTTTTCCACAAACACACAGCTATCCCAGTCCTGCTGTGTGCGTGGCAGGCTGCTGCTGTTATACTGGAGCCACTGGTTGTCTAGACGGTCCCCGGCTGCTACAACACCACTTAGCTCCTTCACTCCACCTACCAAAGAAAGATTTTTGTCATAAGTTTTAGAAACTATAATTAGAAACACACAAACTCAAATGTTCATACACAAGAACAGTAGACAAGCAAAACTTGTGATGCTTACAAAGCTCAGAGGGGCTGACAGGGACCTTCTTATGCGGCCTCTTGATTTGTTTCATTATCCCTGCAACAGCCGATATCGCCACCTAAAGGAGAAAATAAGCCATTTCAAACAAGGAAACACAGGAAAGACTGGAGTGCAACCATATGCTGTAGAATCACAGCACTGCTACTGCATGTCTCATAATATGCGTATGCCAAACCTTGCGGACATAGAGGGAGTCATGGTTGAGGCTTTTGACAAAGAACGTAACAGCAGGTGGTGGGAGCTCATGGTCATCTCTCAGAAGCAATGACAGGAAGCCAATTGCAATGTGTTCGAATTTCCAAGGCCTGGAATGTTTAACAAAGCAGGTGTTACAGACTAATACATAAATATAAACAGGATTTGATCAATATTAAATTAACCTACATGTTCCTGTTGAGGAAGTCCAGCAGATCACCAATGAGCTGTTTGTATTTCCTACAAAAAGGTAAAACAGTATTAGTATTTGAAACTTTTATGTAACCAAATCTGTTCTTGTTCACATGAAGGCTGTATGCAGAGTATGCACATCATCTTAACAGACGGGTTAGGTGTCAGTATTGTTTTTAAGGGTTTTATTCTGCGGGATTAGCCATTTTATATCAAAGTAGTTGCTCAAAGAGGACGAGCCTAATTTAGGGGAAGGTCTTTGGCGTGATGATGATTCTTTGTCTTGTTCCTGATGTGAACTTACTCAACAGACTCAGAGTTCTTGAGCTCCTGCCTGTTCAAACCTTCTGCTACTTCTTCCTCTGAAGGAACAGGCTCCTTGGGAACAGGATTTCCAGTAATCATAAGTTGTTTGGCCACAGCACAGCACTCCCCAGGGATCTAAAGGGATGAAAAAGATAAAACCTATAGCATCAGACACAATTTATTCAATTGTGGGAGGGAAATTAAACTTAGACTTTGTTGAAGAGCAGACACAGTGGGGGAGACTGATAAAATATTGGCTTTTCCTTGCATAGCTATGTTGGAGTGACGCAGAGCAGAGAGTAATATGGGTACACATTTTTATTTAGTGACTAGTTTTGATGTAGAAAATGAAACTGAAATGTATATGTAAAATTGCCGAATCCCTGTTAAGTGATCTGTTTAATAACTCAATAAGGGGCTTTGCAACCTTTGACGTGAGAGAAGGTTCAGAGACTGTGTCCAGTCTTAAAAATTAGAAGGCTATGGGGTGACCCTTATAGGTGTAGGCAGATATCACAATTGCCTTTGATTCTATGATCCATTTGTGAAAGTGTTCAGAGTGTTTTTCTTACAGAGAAGTCGACGCCGATGGTCTCATATTGGCGATGGATTTTGTCTGCGAGGTCATCGAAGAGCCGCACAATGGAGGGCTTCTCCAGAGACATGGCTGAGCTGAGGCCAGAGCGTACAATGGCGGGCCACGTCAGGGCTATGCAGTCCCAGTCGTGCAAATTGGCCAGGCACACGCCACTGTGATTCCCCAGAAGACAGTACAAGGCACCCTGGAGACATACACAGAATGTTATTGAGAAAATATGAAACTTGAATTCTTGCAAATGTAGAACTTTGTGAGTTTCTATGTTGTAGAGCAGATGTGCCAGAGAGGACTGTCATACTTTGAACTGTTGCTGTGTGACACTGCTGTTGTCTGGGTTGAGAAACTCTAGGACATGGGGGATCAGATCTCTGCAGCAGAAATTGTAGGTTGCCAATGCAGTGTACAACACATTTTGAGCTCTGCTGCGTACCTGGAAGGTAATAAAAAGGTCTCAGTTAGCATATTATGTACTTCCGGTGTATTGAGAACACTAGTCAAACGTATTTTTGATTTATGATGTGTAATAACTACTCTGTGATAACACTAAACAAACCAGGAAGTGAATAAATGCCTTGATATGATGGATAATGCATTGCTGTGGAGTGTCCTGTGGAACTCACTTGACTATAGGTGCTTGTGGAAAGCCTCAACAGATCCCTCATCAGTTCCTGGTGAATACTCCTGTACTGACATCCTTCCACTGTCAGCTTTCGCAGCTGATAAAACAAGAGATATAGATTAGATTATCAAGATTCAAAGTCAGAAATGGTTAAAAAATAATAATAGAGAAATTACCCAATGTTATTATAAAGGACTTACCTCATGCTGGAGCATGACTCTGTCTATTAGCAGAGCTCTGATGTGCTGCTTTCTGCCGTGAAGCTGCAAGTTCAACACAAGGCATTATACACTCTGAATTACCAGTCAGTTTTAAATATAGGATGTAATACAAGTATGACTAATTAGGGCTGCACGATATAAGGAAAATATGCGATAACGTTGTTGAATATCGCTATCACGATATTACTTGCTATAAATAAACAGATTAAAATTAACTCAGTGCTGCCTTTCTGCTGCTTTCAGTATTCTGCTAAAATACAACAAAACATTTCCAACATTCTTTTATTGAACAAATAGAACATTGACTTGAATATAAAAGGCACCACTAAAAAAAGAATGAGTTACAATTTAAACTGTAATTTTCTTTCAACTAACACAAAAAATCTTGGAGTGTCTTTCGTGATATGTCGCAGCCTTTCGCGATGTGTATATTGTGACAGTTGATATCGCGATGACGAGAAAAAAATAAAAAAATAAAAAAAAAAACATTTATTGTGCAGCCCTATCACTAATGTATCTAATTTAAGCTTTGGTGAGAGAGGACATGTTTTTGTTTTAACTCCTTCCTAGGATAACAGTAGTATTAAAGTAACAAAAGTTCAATAACATTTCTTACTCTGTTTTCCATTGATTTCTTCACAAGGTTGAAGCTCTTCCAGCGGGAGTCAAACTCATGTTTGTGAGAACCTTTGAAGTGCAACAGGTCGCTGATAATCTGAAAGGTATCACAGACAAAAATGGTGATTAGTGTTGGGAGATGGGATCAATACATCAGCTACTGGCCAAAGTCTGTTTTGAGATTGTGAGTGATTCAAGACGGCAAAAATGATTCAAATAAATTCAGTGATAACCTTTGCCTACACAATGTCCCACGCAGCATAGAATAACTTACACACACTGCTCCAATGTGGCATTCTAAAAGATACCACGTCAGTGTGTGTTTGTTTGAAGGATGTGTAATACAGTGGTATACAGCAGTTTTGTAGATATGAGCCAAATATATCAGCAAATGTTGGGGGAATGCAACATGCAAATTATCTCCATAGCCTGAACCCTGAGGTAGGCATATCATTCAACACATACAAATAAGAGTATAAATGCTATCATTTTACTGGCAGCCTACCTTGATGATGGAGAAAAGAGACTTGGTGTCATCTTCAGAGTGCTCAAGGATGTAATCTGCAAGAAGAGGTAAAGGAAATCACATGGCAGGACAGAGACCTACAGTATATTCTGAGCTTGCCTGTTAAGTTAAATGTGACTACAACTTGGTTAGGGATGTGGCTGTAGAACAGAAAAAGACCACAAGCCTAAAAGAGAGTGAACACTTACGCAGCAGCTGTCTCATCACTCTACAGACAGCATCTCTGTAGTTCTCTCTGGAGTCATCTGCAGGCAAAGATAATATTAGTGTCAGGTTATACTCCAACAAACCCTATGATTTACATGTACTGTGGGCAACAGCTTCATCATCCAACAGTTAATAAAAAAGTGACTTGCGTACCATACTCCACTCCTGTGTAGAGGGTGGTCTCATCTAGATTCACCATACTATGGACCCTGGGAGAAAAAGAAGGTTCAAAGCCAAGTTAACTACGTACAATTTGAAATGGTGTCTGAAAACAAATTTTGTGAAATAAAAATGTGCCTTGAAACATCTGTCCAATATTAAGTCCATCATACAGCCGTTAGCAACAATACAGCAATTAAACAGTTATAAGTATATAAGTAACTCATACATGGAGATTTCTCTTTGTTTTGTGCAAATCCAGTAGACCTTCGATCTATGTATGTTTATGGAATATGAGCCTGTCAATCATGGGGGGATGTATGTGCTTCACTCCTAGGTCTCTTCCTCCAGAAGAATCCAACACATCTGCTAACTGTTTTCCCAAAGGAGACTAACTAACATTTGTTTACCAACAGTGTCTTTCTCTGGATTTCTTGGTCAGAACAGATTTTATTTTGTGAATGCAACTGCTTACAGTTCAGGGATGGGCTCTCCTTTAAGTGGAGGCATCAGACTCCCAGCTCCAAGGAGGCAGTGCTGAATAATGGTCAGGCTTTGTAGGACGTCATCTCTGAAAAACACAAAGTCAACACCTAACATATGCATTACAGAGCCAAACAAAATAAACAAAAGTGGACTGAATCCAATGTACATCGAGCGAGTAGAAATCCAAATGTAATTTCTGTAGGGAGCACACCTGTGCACACTGTTCCTTCATACCTGCTCATGTCCTGTTCCCCCTGTGCAAATCTCTGAAGGCGCTGAAGTTCAGGCTGGAGGATCAGGTCCAGTAAATAAAAAGCAAAGGAGGTCTCCACAACACTGGGCACATGCCACCGGATATCCAAATTCCACAGGTCCCCAGGACGACCCCATTCCTTCGTGGGATAAAGACAATGAGCAAAGCTTATACTTTTTATACCTTAACTACTTAAAAAGTTAAAGTTAAAAAATGTCAGGCTACATTTACAACACCTAATAAAAGTGAACCCATTTGCATTTTATTGTGGTACAACTCAGATATCCACTATATATGTGTAATTAGGAAAAAAACACATGGAATTTGTTACTTTCTCATCTGGTTCACATGTGGAAATATACCAAATAGGACCTGAATATTGCCAATGCAACTTAAATATCAACACACAAACTTGCCAGTTGGAGACAGGATTTCTTTTTTCTCTCTAGTTAAAAGAAAAAAAGCAGACATCCCCAGCACACATCAAATCATGATTTGCAGAACTGCATCTCTATTGACACCATTTTCTGTGTGTTAAGTGGCTAAAGGTATGCAATTTAACACGTGGTTAGCATACAGTATATCACTGCATTAAAAACAAATATATATATATATGGCATTTATTAAGGACAACTTTCAGACTGACGCAACACATAACACATCCCCCGAGGCCAGGCCTGTAGTACTGTGGTGACTGTGGAAATCACAAGTGAAACATTGTATCTCTCTTGTTGTACAGTAATCCAGCAAAGTGATCTACTATCTATGCCTCCATCAAGGAAGTAACATAATTGGATTAAAGTGCGGGCTGTCTTCACTGACTGTCTAAAGAGAGGCTCGGACAATTATTCAAACCAGGTCACAGCGAGCGCCACAGAATTGTATCGCTTATCTGGTTTAAAAACAAATGTCTGAAACGGTTTCTAAAACCCAATCTCTCACTGGTTTGTGGGGATGATAAGAGTAGTATGATGAAAACATCACACAAGTTTGGTCATGGAAGTTTCTAAACACAAATTTACCTAGCATATATGTGGGACAAAGTAAGACTGTTATTGGTTACAAGTTAATGTAAATCTGATTGGATTAAGCTTCTGAAATCATCAATATGTAGAGATGGTCCGATACCATTTTTTGCTTCCCGATACCAATTCTGATACCTGAACTTGCGTATCGGCCGATACCGAGTACTGATCCGATACCAGTGTGTCATATATTTTATTATGTTTTAACAACTGTATACTACTATCCCTGTATGGATGTGATATGATTTCTATCGTTGTTGTCGGTCTGGCTCAGGTTAAACTCTTTGTGAAACATGAACAAACACAAACAATGAATGCCACAGAACTTTCTTTTTTTATCCAGTTTGACAGTCAGTTATAATGGAAAAAGAACATATAATAAAGTACTTTAACATAGATTTTCTTTAGGGCTTTATTACGTGGTACTGGATCGGTGCATAAACTCCAGTATTTCCTGATACCGACACCAGCGAGTATTGGAGGCGATACGGATACTGGTATCGGAACATCTCCAATAATATGTATATATTATATATAATTGATAACCAATCAATATTAGTACCTTGATGGGTAAGTAGTCACTGGTTGGTTGGTGGAAGCCTCCTGGCACACTGCAGTACTCTGTGGGGTAGATGAGGGCTGAAGAACGAAGGATGTGGTGCAGCAGGTTGCAAGCTAGAGTGTAGCCCTGCTTACACTTAAGGTGGAGCGTCAACTGCAAAATCTGGACCAGGTTAGAACGATAGGGCAGGACCTTGTCACCATCCACCCGGGTCACCTGGGATGCACATGGCAAATAGGGAAATATACAGAAAAAATACAGTGAGATACAGAATTATAGATAGGAGGTGTTGGTAAATACAGAAATTTAGGGGTTGAGTTATTAAATCATGAGTTGTCTAAATCACCTCAGACAGTAGCTGGAGATTCCACAAAAACTCCTTGTCAAGCTCT
>NC_050187.1:17305885-17410885 GCF_008315115.2 Sander lucioperca
CACAATTTTCTGCCAATATGATTGAAGGCACTACGACGTGCATAAAATGGATCACAATGACATTATCGCTGAGTTGAAGTCATTTGAGAAGTCTTTACCTGCAGCTTGTACAGACTGCTCATCCCATTGCCCTCCACATTGGGTACACCCTGAAACACAATCAACAGTAAATCATCTTCTAACTGTTCTGTTGAGTTTTAGGCATCCAGAGTCGTTACAGAGAACTGTACAGTAGGTCTGGAGCAGTTATACACTGTTAAGCCCTTAAATGCTACATGGAGGAGATCAATAGCTTATTTGGTGATTACACAAAGAGCGGGAAAGAGTGTGCAAGAGAGTGAGAAGTGAAAAGAAGAGGAAAAATAGAGAACAGTAGACTTAATAATCCTTGAGCTAGTGGCAATTCGGAATACGAGAGTATTTCAGAAATACAAAAGAGCGCAGTGATTAAAAGAGATTCGGGTATGAGAACTAGGTAATCTAGTCTTCTTAGGTAGTATTAGGACATAAAAGAATGTTTTTCCCATGATAGATTGGTAGAGGGCAGCTATTGTAAATGTAGAAGGAGTGAAGATTCTCATTTAGAAGCAAGCGGATGCCTGTGCCCTTTTCAGGCCACCGAGCCATCCCCTGTCCTCCCAGACTGCAGTTTATGAGACCAGGGTGTGTGGGGGGGGCACGGCAGGATCAAGGGGACGGCTGATGAATTATAGATTTGCCTTTGGAAGTGCTTACTCACTGGCCTTTTAAAGGGTATGAGCATGATTCAATGCTAGTGAGCAGGTCGCCACAATTTCATCATATTTGAGCTTGTTTGTCAGTTATGTTTTTCTTGTTACACTAAATACTGTTAGACTGGCTAAAATATGTGCACTGATGGTCATTTCTGTAGGAACAGATGCCAAGGCAAGGTTTTGGCTCTAACATTTACTTGATCTTGGGAAAAGAAGATCTTTGGATAGTGCTGAGAAAAGCAAGATGATTAAATATTTTTCAATGTGCCATCTGTGTTGAATGGATGGCTATAAGTAACCTTAAGAATGAAGAAGGTTACATTGTGTAACAAAATGACCATAAAATGTATTTAAGCGTACATGTAGGGCAACATAGAAACTATGACCTTAACAGAGGTTTTGAGACGTATCAGCATCTGGCTCTTGTTGAGGCAGGAGGAACTTACCGGAGGCCCTGGAAGCCCTGGCCTGCCTGGGGGCCCTTCATTTCCCTGCCAAACACAAACCAGAAGAATTGTTAAACATGTCTGTGGAAATGGAAATGTTTATCAAGCACAATGCCCATGCTAATGTAATACCATGATATGGAACCTCATTTGCCAACCCTGAGAAAAAAAAACCCCTAAGATTCCTTTAAAAGATCTGGCTTCCTACACTTTGATGCATATAGCAATGATGAAAAGCCTTGAATTATTTAGTATTACAAAAAATATCTTTATCATATTTATTATAGCAACTGGAGCCATTTTGTTTTCCATTTTATAAATCAATCTTTAAAATGTATGATAAAACTACATTTGAGGGGGAAAATATAAAGAAAAGTTACTATTGCCTGTCAAAACCATGTACTTATTACAGGCTTTGAGCCATGGTATTTTTCAACTAATCATATCTGAATCCTTTGCATGCAAATTAGCAAACTGAGTTTAAAGTTATACAGTGGACACACTGATCCACTGTTTACTGTACATAAAGCACAGGAAGACATATACACTACCTACATTTTAAAGATGCATGTTTATATAACACCTTACTTTTTCTCCTTTTCCTCCTGGTTGGCCCATTGGCCCGGGTCTACCCATAAGCCCCTGCAAACAGAACAGCATCCTGTTTTAGGCATAAACCTCAGAAAAAAAGCCTCACACATGTTGAGATAAAGTCTGTAAAAAGATAATTTGTGTTATTTTTCTACAATGAAAGAGATTCTGTATATAACCAGACCATGTGAACGGCAGGTGTCTTACCGGGGCCCCTGTACGACCGGTCACCCCAGGGAGTCCTGGCACTCCTGCAGTCCCCTGGACAAATTGGATCACCATTTTTCAAAATAATGTCTCTTTTGAAACAGAATATTTAAATTCATATTTTACAGTAACACTGGACTTAGAGTATACGACTTTACAGATATGTTCTCATGGGTGCAAATTTAAACATTAATTACAGTCAATCCATTTGTAATACTTCCATATATGGCGAGAAATAGGTAATGTGGGCATCTGGCCCTGCTGTCTTACTGGCTGTTCACGACACAGTAAGCAGATACTCTACCTAAGTAGTAAAGTGTAAGTAAGTCTTATCCAATTTCTTGATGCCTGGACCAGCTTTCTATGAATCCATTAGCAACAACAATCACAGACGAAATAATACAGCACATAGAGCTTTCAACAATACTGTAGAGGATGAATGAGAAAACGTTTCCATTCACTGCAATGACTCCTGTGATTATGTTCAAATTTTCTTATCTTTGTAACACCTTTGATTATGCAGAAGCTGTGAAACATGCCATTGTCTATGTATATGCTGCATCTTTATTCATTTGTTTAGACAAGGAATTTCTGTACTGTTTGTTGTATTTTAGAGATGCATTGCATGTATGTATCTCAGTGATTTCTTTTATCATTTAAAGGAAAAAAAAGTCAACAGGGATATAAAACATGTTTTACTGAGCCTATACAATCCAGTAACATGTCTTCCTGATAGTGCAAATCTCCTGCCATTGCACTTCAATGCTGAAAGTTGACCTCTGAAATGCTTCTCAGTTTCTCTAAAGAGTGGCTTGTTTTTTTAATACACACACACACACACACACACACACACACACACACACACACACACACACAGGGCAGGCTTCGTTCTTTATAAAGTGCATAGTGGGCATAGTGCACATGCAGCACTGTGGATAGCTTTTGATAGCTTCTTTTGAAAACAGACTTTTGGAGTAGACAGGCTTGAAGATGAGGCAGACATTACAAGATATTTACATACTTTTAAAAAACCTACCTCTCAATGTCACAGTGACTTCCGTATGGTTACTACTACCAGATTCATTTGTTTAGATTAAACCTTTTTTCACTCACCTCATCACCTTTATCTCCTGTGGGGCCTGGGAACCCTCTCTCTCCTTTTACTCCCTGCAGGGGAGGCAGAAGCAACGAGGGAGGAAAAAGAGTTTTTCACCAAACATGAAAAGTCCTAAAACTAAAGGCTGATGGTTGTAAAACTTCAAAATGTCTCTTCCACTCTTACAGCACATGCAATGAAACACTGTATCCATAGCAACAACTTCTGCAGCGAGCATATAAGAGTGTGCAGAATAATATGAGTTGTAGAACAACTGGTTAGGCTTTCAGAGATAATCCAAAAGGCGATTTATGAAAAGTGTATGTCAATGTAAATCTCTATACATTAAATTAAACACACATTTTAATAAACAGTATCATAGAATGAGGCTTTTTGTGTTACATATTATTTTGCCATGCTGAGAAGCTGAATAATTCATTTAGATCCACACAAACAATTACATTACAAAATGTGTTTTATTGTCTACTGAGTATACTGAGTTACGCCTGATATTTCCTTGCCTACCTTTGGGCCTTCTTTTCCAGGGTTACCCATGGGACCTCTTACACCTGGATCTCCCTGTTTAGGATAGGAGTACACAATTAATATGAGTGTAAGTGCTCTCAAAGTACTTAATAAGCAACCCCAAGAGTACATTTAACAAGTGTCATGTAATGTAAAGTGGAATGGTCAGATTAACATGTTTACAGCAGCTGTTCCAAATAGCCTGCCATGCTGATGAGTTACTTGTACCTTTTCTCCCACCATGCCTTCGACTCCTTGCGCTCCAAGGGACCCCTTCTCTCCCTTCTGCCCAGGAAGCCCTGGGACTCTCGTCTGGCACACACTGCAGGCATTCTGCCAGCGCAGGCAAGGCAGGAAGCAAAAGCGGTGGCACAGATAAGATTTCATCAAGTTGAGTTGGAGCACTGCATTTTCGCCCTTTATTATGTCACATCCCCTGGGTGGAGGACAAGACCCCAACTGACACAAAGTGTTCTCTAAATGTCTGCAGAGCAGAATAATGTGAACCCACCAAGAGTGTCTTCAAGAGTGTCTCTCATCTAGGTGAGGGGTGAACTTTGTCAAACTCATTGACTGTGACATTTAGGTGAGAATCTTAAATATCATTGTCCCTGATCCAGTCTAGATATAGGCACTGCACCTTCCAGGAAATAGCTGGAAGTTGGAGGGAGGCAGTAGAAACCAGTGCACCATTAAAAAGCAGCTGAGTCTAAAATACAAAATGGAAAATAATGTGAACATGCCGTCTAATTATCCTCCAAGACTCCAAGGAAATCGGTAAAAATAAAATAAAAAAAGGAAAGAATGTTTTTATTGAGTATACTATTGAAAAGGGAAAAAAAATAACTGAGTTGAAAATGTTTATCCATTTTTGTATGCGTCATCGAGGTGTTGAAAGTACTAATTAGAGTGCCACTGAACAACCGTGATGAAGGCAGCAGCTGAAGCTAAGAGAGCTTGAGAGCTTTGAGCTTGAGCTAAGAGGGCTTTGATGGAAATGGCCATTAAGAAAGGTAACAGCCACAAAAGAATCTCAGGTCATAAAAGGTGAGGTTGAGAAGTGTTTCACATTACGTTTGGCCTCGCAGTCCCAGTACAAGTTCTGCATTTGGTCAGTGATTGATGAAAAGATGAGGGTGAAACAAACTTGTATTTGTATGTATGATGATGTTGGAACACAGTTTCAAAGTGTGAAAATAAATATACAACTTCTTTTAAATCTTTGAGAAGAATGTTTTAGCAATCCAACCAAATGCTTCAATGTTTGGTAATTGGAGGTGAAGGTTTAAGTGACAAGGGAAATCTACCGGAGGAAATTAAATTAAAGCATTTTAGAAGTCAGAAAAGTGAGAGTTGTTCTCAAAGGCTTATTTGGGGTGTTGCATTGGATCTGAAATAGTATGGACTGAAACAGTGGTGCATGCCAGGTTTCATCTGAGTTGATCTCACTTACTATAAACCAATACATAAAAGGCCATGTTGTGATGCCAAATTTAGATATATACATTTATCCATTTGTTGTGCCATGTACATTTAGACAAACACTTGTTGTGCCATGTACATTTAGACAAACACATTGGGCCCTATCTTGCACCCAGCGCAATTGACTTTGTACACTGACGCATGTAGCATTCCTATTTTGCACCCGTCGCACAGCGGACTTTTCCCTCCACAGACTCATGTCGGTAAATTAGGGAAGGAACTTGCGCTCCCGGGGGCGGTTCAGCGAAAAGAGGAGGCGTGTTCCGGCGCAAACGTTCCCTAGTGCAATGTTGCAGTTTCAGAAAACAATTCTGCCACAGACCAGGAAAAAACTAGTCTAAAGTCAGTGGCGCGTTATTCAGATGCTATTTTAAGGGCGCATGCTTGGCCGTAATGTAGAGTGTGCACACCGCGCATACACTTTGCTTCTCTCATCTCATGGACCCAGCAGTTCCAATTTTTTCAAACTATACATAAATACAAGGAAAAATATAACCTTGTTTTACACAACATTTCCATGAATCATGGATGTGTTGATGACATAAATGAGTAAATATTAGAGGACTTAAGGAGATGTGATGTTGAACTG
Organism: Sander lucioperca; assembly: GCF_008315115.2. Classification (NCBI taxonomy): domain Eukaryota; kingdom Metazoa; phylum Chordata; class Actinopteri; order Perciformes; family Percidae; genus Sander; species Sander lucioperca. The sequence goes on from NC_050187.1 coordinate 17,311,556, forward strand.
CATGTGCCGATGTCACTTAACCCAAATGCCCCAGCACCAGCACGGGAGAGGAGAGACAGAAGAGCTGCATCGTCTATAGTGAGGTAATCTCGGTCTAATGTTAGACTACATTGCAAAAATATCACCATGCATTCATAACCTTGTGATTCAGTGAGAGTGAGCCCAAAACATCGGAAAGTATGTTTTTGTGACATTTCTTTATTTACATTTTGTCAAAAAGAAAAATCAATAGCAAACGTCGGTCTCCTTGGCTGTGAACCGCTCCTGGCATGCCTAGCAAATCCGCCATTATAATAGCAATCCGCCATGGAACAAGCGCGCCTGCTTTTAAAGGGAATGTGAGATGATAATCTGACTGGTTTATTGCACGTTACGCCCAAACCACACCTATTACTAATGTAGCTACTTCAGACCGACCCATTTTAGATTTGCATTGGGCGCAAGAGTCATTTATCCCGCCGGTATAATAGCAACAGCGCCCAAGATCCGCCCACAAAGCTACTTGCGTTTGATACTTGCGTTTCAGATCGTTAAAATAGGGCCCATTGGGTGACACTTGCTTATTGCTGCCTAATTAGGACTGATTGGTGCAGTATTATCATCATTCAGTATAGTAATTCCCTAAATTATGTATGCAGGTTTTTATTTTTTATTTTAGTATGCAGCATCCTCAAGAGAAACAAATTATTATTATTGACAGTGATTTACGGATTTTCACAATTCATGCTATAAAAGCTTTTTTTTTACACTATGGATGATTGCTGTGAAATAAACAAATTTCAAATTATGTATGAGTCTTCATAAATTGCCACACAGCAATCATAAATATGTATAATTGACAGGCTTTAGTAAACATATTGTCATACAGTATGGCTGTACTGTGCAACTGTGGCAAAGGAGTTAGCCTGGATTTCATGTGATATAATTTGAATGCCTTCTACACATATTTCTCCCAGTCATCCTGATGTAGGCACTAGAAGACTTTTACTATCTCTCTAAACTGAGAGCATGCATATATACCCTTTCAAATACTGATCGTGTTTAACTACTAACCCAGGCACCCCTTTACATGTTATTGTTTGTGAAAAGCTGTAATTATCATTAACTATGAAAATAAAATACCTTGAGTAATGCACCCATGTCTCCAACAATTGGCAGGGCAGTCTGTCAAAGAAAGAAAAAGAAAAACATGAAACATTGCCACAGTTAGAATTTCAGAACTAACAAATCTTTCATGTCTTGGAAATATTCTGCTGTTCTTTGTTCAGTTCAACTGCATCTGCAAAATTTCTCGAAAACATCAATTCATAAGAGCATCTTATATGCCTTTAAGGAATGTGATTTTACCCCAAATATTTCTTCGTTTCATTTTCATTTTTTTTTTTTTTTTTTTTTTTTTAAATCTGCAACGCTTAAGGAAACAGTTTAATAACTTTGCTGCTGGAAAACAGATTCCTCACATCTTGAAAATATTGTTGTTCTTGGCAGCTGAGGAAAACATTTTGAATTGCATCCCATGTATCTTTTCAAAATATAACCGACAATAAATGGGCTTCATGGGTCTTTACAACACATGAATATAAAATAGGTTAAAATGCAAAATATACAAGACTTTGATGCAGCAGCAGCACTCGTATTGTGTTCACACTACAGCTACCAGAATTATAATAATGTTGCTTATTTGAAACACTTGAAAAGACAAGAAAGAGATGAAAACGTGCTAACAACAGGGTGCTGCCAATTCGTCGTAAACTGCAACATTTGCTTAAAAGTGATGTTGGCTAGTGAACAGCAGGACAAGCTGCTAATTATCCACAAACTGAAGCTGCACCGTGAAAGTTGACTTTGACGTCAAGGTTTGCTCAGTAGTTCTCATTGCAGATCAGTGATGCTGAACTGCAGAAAGCAAAAATGAGATTGTCTCACTTACTGGTTCACCTGGAGGTCCAGCAGGGCCCGGGGGGCCTGGCCATCCAGGGGAGCCCTTTAATTGAAACAAGGAAAGGAGTTAACAATCCTCCTGGCTAGGATATCAAGCAGACATGCAAGGCTGTGACTCTGCTTTCACACCCATCTCAGTTGGTGGGGTGTCCAGCAGCCGTGATACATCGTACTTGTTCATCCACAGTGGAAGCTGACATTCTTTTATGCGTTCAGCCGTCTTTTATCTGCAGATGTGTGAGGGAGTGAATACGAGTGGAAGGGCATACTGATCTCACTCACCTCTGTTCCTGGAACTCCAGGAGGGCCAGATAAACCTGGGGGTCCGCGAGGGCCCTGAAAAACCCAGACAGTCTCATTTTTACAGTCCTTCTTATTAGGGATGTCCAGATCCAATCACGTGATCGGAAATCGGGCCCGATCACGTGGTTTCAGACTCGATCGGAATCGGTCATTACCTCCCGATCAGGACTCTGATATATATGTATATATATTCTCATTATTTTTTAACACATCTATAGTTATGCGGTGGCACAGAGTTAGACCCTTTTGACTCCACACAGAAACAGCAACGCGTGCGGCATGACATCACTTTGTTGCAGAGATGCTATTGGTTAAATGCCGGCAAAGTAGAACACGGAAGCAGCTTGAAGCGGAAAGCGCGAGTATGTCTGCGGTCTGGAGGTATTATAAAGTTGAATTATTATAGAAGTATCGGATCGGGACTCGGTATCGGTAGATACTCAAAATCAAATGACTCGGACTCGGACTCGAGGGCAAAAAAACGTGATTGGGACATCCCTATTTCTTATACAACCACACAACAAGTGATCAACAGTGCAGAATGTTATTTGTATTGTAAAATAATTGCAAGACCGCTGGCAACAGCATCAACGAGCTAAAGACGTGTAAAAATAAACTTGAACATGTTTGTGTGTTTTGGAGTCTGAGAATTTTCCACAAACCTCAATTCCCGGCTTTCCTGGGGGTCCCATGCGGCCCTAAGAACACATAACACATCTTGTTAACACTACCTGCCCTCTAGTACCCAGGACCCAATAAAGGAATTGTGTTTGACACCTTTTGCTCTATTGATTTTCTGTCTTTAACAATCCTGTATTTCAAAAATGAAAGCAGACTCACTCTCAATTAAACCTGTGTGAGGTTTAAACTAGGAGTGCAGAGCATGCAGTATAATGGTGAAGGCAGAGTGCAACACACCAGCACCTCGCAGTATTGGCAAGCGTTTTCATCTGAGAGTGTATTTCATGAACACTGATATTCAAAGAGGATCTCTTTCTCTGTATCTCTTTCTGTCATACTTTGAATTAAATAATGAAAGTGGAAGACACGGACCAATCAATACAACATCATACTCACAGGTGAGCCTATGATACTCTCTCCAGGCTCGCCTTTATCACCATGGTCTCCGGGCAAACCTGGGACACCTCTCTCACCCTGACAAAAATACAAGGGAGCAGTCAGTGGTGTTTCAGTGATTGTAAAATGTAGAGATGGAGAGCTGCTGCACTGCATAATCATTAATTCAAACTCTGCCAGAACTGATTTTCCCTTTATGTTTTGTCTTTAGTCGCATCATGGGTAAGAAACACAACTATGCTCAAGGCCAATGGTATGCACACGGTCATTATGTATTTCATTGGAACTCATGCGATACACACTGTATGTATGTCAAATGCTTGATTATTATTTTTTTCCATGACAACACCTTTAATATTTGGGGCATCTTTAGAGCATTGTTTTGCAAACCTGCTAACAAACTCAGCATGATATTGTCAGAAAACCTTGAAATCTCTAATTTCAAATTTTATATAAATTTATAATTTGAAGTTATAAGAAACAAAGAACAAATTGATCATTATTCCTTTAAAGGCAAAATCAATAAAGTGACATTAACAACTTGAGCAGGCTGACTCATTACAGATCCTCAGAACATCTGCATTAACTTCTGTTTATTGCTTTTCCCCCCTTTTCTTTGTCATACATTACAAAGACCATAAAATGTTGAGAATCCATTTTCCTCCAATGCCTCCAAACTGAAGTGATGTCCGTAAAAGACAATCAGGATCTACGCAGGAGGATGTCTGCTCTAAACGATAGACATCTCTCTTTGTTTAGCTTTTGAACTACAACATAAGAGGTCATTGGCCTGCATCTCCCGTTGACACAATTTTTAAAGTGCTGGAGTACATTAAGGAGGTTTAAATACTTCTGCCTGAACACAATCTTTCCCTTATTACTCTGCTCAACTCAACCGACTACCCATTGCTTGATGAGTAGGTCTGCTGTCGGGCTTAATGTTCACTTCAGTGTTTCCACACACAAACATGATTGTTTAAAGCCATAGAGCGATTGATTGAGGAGTGCAAGCACTGTCAACCAGGACTGAGGCCATGGCTGCACATGTGCTGTGTAAGTACATACAGTATGTGAGCAGATTTTGGTTTTGTAAAAACTAATAAGCAAGCAAGCAGAGAGGACCTACTACTACCAGTTAGCTGAGAGTAAGATCCTACAAGTAATGGATACATAGTTTAAATAGCTAAACCTAATGAATAAATGGCTGAAATAGCTAAAAAGAAAATATTACTATAGGCTAAAAAATTCCACTTTTATATAATTAATACTGTTAAATAACATCCAGTTTGAAATCAATAACTGAATAAATAAATGAAAACATTTGGAACATGACAGGTGGTCGTCATGAAGGAGTGCTTGAGATCATCTGACAGGGCTGGGGTGTTATGTCTTACCAAACAGATTGTGAACCACTGACCTAAACTGTACCTGAACATGAAATCTTTTTTTTTTGTTAACATAAAACATACACATACATACACTGGAGTTGCCATAAATACAACTTATCTATCTACGGAATATTAATAGTGAGATGTTTGTGTTGGTGATGCTCCACCACCACAGTGCTTCCTACCTTGGGCCCGCGAGACCCTCTGCTTACAGACAACCCATCGCCCTACAAAACAACAGGAAGAAGACATCAGAATAGGGATTCACTGCACATTCATCAACAATTCACTTTGAGACCCGAGGTGCAGCCCAAAAAAAGCTGTTCTAGTGCTGGAATTTGAACAAGTATTGAATCTGTACGAGCTGCACTCCACAGTGCAAATATCTGAACACAGTGTTGCATTATGGGCTCATGTTCAATACTGTTTACAACATTTTTATTAGTTTCTATGTACAGTGGCAGACTGATAATGCCATACCACAGAAAAATTGGAATAGAGGCTACAAGCATTATTTACTGTACAGTTCTGATGGGACATTGATTTCTGTGGTCAGCATGTATTAGTGTTACAAAGCCTACATTGCACAATGTAAATTAGCTGTGGTAGAAGTTGGTCAGATTTGAACTAACACAGCAATTCTACAGTTTTAGGAAGAAATGTACCAATTCACTCAATCCTAAAACAGAGAATAGTTTGGGAAGAACAGAACTTTTTGAGACTAATAATATAATCCTATGATTGCATTTTCTTTTTCAAAAAATAAAAGGTTTAATTAGACATGCATTGGCACTCCACTGAAACACAATAGTACAGTACTTGAGAGGAGAGGGAGAGTGCTAATCGATTCAAATAATAAAAGTTATAAGAAACAAAGAACAAATTGATCATTATTCCTTTAAAGGCAAAATCAATAAAGTGACATTAACAACTTGAGCAGGCTGACTCATTACAGATCCTCAGAACATCTGCATTAACTTCTGTTTATTGCTTTTCCCCCCTTTTCTTTGTCATACATTACAAAGACCATAAAATGTTGAGAATCCATTTTCCTCCAATGCCTCCAAACTGAAGTGATGTCCGTAAAAGACAATCAGGATCTACGCAGGAGGATGTCCGCTCTAAACGATAGACATCTCTCTTTGTTTAGCTTTTGAACTACAACATAAGAGGTCATTGGCCTGCATCTCCCGTTGACACAATTTTTAAAGTGCTGGAGTACATTAAGGAGGTTTAAATACTTCTGCCTGAACACAATCTTTCCCTTATTACTCTGCTCAACTCAACCGACTACCCATTGCTTGATGAGTAGGTCTGCTGTCGGGCTTAATGTTCACTTCAGTGTTTCCACACACAAACATGATTGTTTAAAGCCATAGAGCGATTGATTGAGGAGTGCAAGCACTGTCAACCAGGACTGAGGCCATGGCTGCACATGTGCTGTGTTTTTTGGGACCCTTTAATGAACATTTCTATATGCAAAGCCATGTCCATAAAAGAGAGTGCTTCAACAGCTATAAGCTCCAAAGTGGGAGGAGAGGTGATTACCCAGGCTGGGGTTATTCAATGGTGGATTGCTTAATGGCATTGCATCTCCATAATGTCATGGCAGCTACGCAGCCAGAGGAGCTAGTTTTCTGTACCTTGTCTGCTGCTGTTCTAGCTGTTTGCAGATGATATATGCATGGTGAACTTCTGTTGAATTGTTCTTTTCTACTTTTGTGTCCTGTGACTCCAGGGGCATCATTTATAAAACCTGTTACGCAAGAAAACGTTGCGTGAAGCAGGGTGAAATTTGCCGTCGCAACATTCCTCGCAAAAGTTTATTTATTAAGGATTTATAAAGAATTTCCATGCGTAAAAATGTGCCCAGTTTTCCACAACCTTTTGACCATGCATGTGATCGTGCATAATGCTCCCAAGGTTTTGTAGACTGCGTTTTAGTGAACTCCGATGGTATCCCCATTTTCCGAACCCAACCCAGTTTTTGTTTTCCTGAACCCAACAATCCTGTTCTTTCCAAGCTGACCCAAAGCCGGTCGCGGCGCCCGGCGAGGGGCTGCCAGCAACGAGGAGAGGCAGGGGATCCTCCCACAACGTGCAGCGGATGCTAAAGGAGACTTTTAGCGTCAATAAGAACGACAAAGGCACCTGACCAAACATCCGTATTTTACGAGATGGGAGTGAGAATCTGTTGATGTGAGCAAACTCTAAATTTTAATAATAAAGAAAAATTATGCTATTTATTATTTCTTCTAACTCAAACTCATTGGCCTTGGCTCATTTTCTATGAAGAACATAACAAATAACTTATTTTCAATGACTGCACACGGTACAACCCCCTACACATAACTATTACATATGAGGTGTTCAGGTCTACTGGACCAGAGTGTAATAATTGTAGGTGCTATGAAACTTAACTGTGTCCTCCTCCTAACTGGGCCTGCTGTGTGTGTGTGTGTTTCTGTGTGTGTGTGTGTGTCTATGTGTCTGTGCGTCTCTGTGTGTCTGTGCGTCTGTATGTGGGTGTGTCTGATTGTAGGTGTCTGTGTGTGGGAATGTTGTCTTTCTGCACCTGCTATTCCCACAAAAAGTTACAAAATTGTTACATTTCAAGCACTTTCACCTGTTCTGATTAAGTTCTAAGAAATAAGCACCAATAATGATCAAAAATCTTGTTTCTATTTTTTACTTTTTTTATAATTGAATTTCCTTGTTTTCTCACAAAAAACGAAAATGATTATATGATCGTAAATGTGATCTCACAGGGGTAAATGGCAAATATGAACCATAAATTATGTATATATCATTGGTAACTGAGCTAAATCTGTTAAGTATTAAGGCTGTGTAACAAAAATATGAACACCACACAAGGGTTAAGGCTTCCAAACAGGATTTTGTTTCGATGTTCTACCTCTGTTAGGAGCACATCAATCTCACAATCACTGAATCGTGTTTTTTCCCCATTTTTTCGTTTCATGATTGGTCATCAAGGGCTTCTTTACAAGGCTGCAATATTCATTGATTGATTAACATGGACCTTATTAGGACAAATATAGGACGACCTTGGGAGGAGTGTGAGGCTCGTGCACGGCCGCATAAGGTAACACATGTCCGTATTTATAACGAGAAGAGTGCGTACCGGTGTGCGCCGCAAGGTGTTATAAATCAGAATTTTGTTTTTTCGTACGAAAAGTCTGAGTTTTTGGCGCACAAAATCTTTCAGAATAGAATCTACGCAGTTTTATAAATGAGGCTCAAGGGGCTGAAGCCAAAAAGGTCAAATTAAAGTGAACTTGATATGGTACCCACCATATATCCACCTCCAGGCTCTCCAGGCTCACCCTTAGGTCCCTGTGGCCCCATTACTCCACCAGAGTCCCCCTACAAACAGAAAGACAGAAAGTATTCAGAAGTTTCTCCATAGACAAAATGTCAGACAGGCTCTGTCATCTCATCAATGCAAATGATGTTCTGAATTATACACAGGGAAGTGAACAAGGAAGAGTCTGGAGGGAGAAGCAGGTGCACACACCATTTACCAGGATACTTTTGCACTTCAATAGTTATAAACATTAACATTGTTTGTTAGAGGGGACAGCTTTTGGCACTGCATAGACCCTTACAAACCATCAAGTTTCTAGGTTGGAAATTGCTGTCCTCAAGGCAGTAACAGCAGTGTCTGCTTCCTGCCTCAAATATATTTGGTGATTCTCATCATGGATACAATTTAATTTAAGTGTTTTGAATGTTCTACCAAAATCATTTTTATTTACCCCCCAAAATGAAATTTTGGTGCCTCGATGCTATTATCTCATAAGCGACGTGGCTCTACAGATGGCAGTGTTGGTCGGTTGGTCCACCACTTTGGTAAAGACTCAGATGGATTGCGATTACATTACGTACAAATAAATTAAATCCTACTAACTTTGGTGATCCTCTGACTTTTTCTATAGTGGCATCATGAGCTCAAAATTTCAATGTGCCTAATACTTTGAGTTTGTTTATGACCAAATGCCTCGCCTCAGCTGTACTTTGCTTTTAGTGTTAATTAGTGAATATTAGCATGCTAACAGGCTACACTACAATGGTGAACATGATCTTCTAAAAATAGACAGTATATAAACTGGACCAACAGATCCCGTTGCTCTGGACGGAGACCAGTGAATGATATTAGAAGCACTTTTCCGGTGATGGCTGAGTGTTACTGCGCAGCCTCCAACTGAGGTAGCTGTGCCAAGAGAAATCTCAATCATTCCGAATCTTGCAGAGACGGAGAGCGTAGGTATATGTAAGGAGATAACATAGGCACTGTAACTGTAACTGCCTGCAAGCTTCTCCTGTACTATACGGTAATTCCTCTACTGTGCGACAGTAAGTTGCGTGGTCATGACACAATCGTTAGCCTATTTTTACAAAAACGTCTGCTACGGAGCCATAACGTGAGATACAAGGTAATGGAGCCTTTTATACATTGTCGTGTTTCTTTAGAAATACAAATAGAGTCTATACACGCTTCAGATGTAAAGTTATTCGCTTTCAAAGTGGCGCCAAAATGAATGGCAGTCAATGGAATGCTAACGGGAGGTGATGGCTTGGTAGCATCAAAATGGCGCCATAGGAGCTACGCGTTCTGGGGAGAGCCTTGCTAAAAATCAGCATGTTAACATAGTCACTGTGAGCATGTTAGCATGTTGACGTTAGCTTTGTTTATTTTGACATGTGACAAACCATCAAATATGCATGTCAACTGTGCACTTTTCCTCTTTCAGCACATTATTTGAAACAAGTCATACTGCAAGAAGAAATGTGTGTACAAATAACAGTAGTCAGAGGCATCAGAGCACAAAGGTACAATATGATTGACAATGGCATGCTGGGTAAGTAATCTGAAAGGTGTCTTCACAAGTTGTCTACCATGTTCAACCTGTGATGAAAAATCATAGCTTCATATTTTTCTTTGAGGTAAGAACTTGATCAGAAGTTTACCTACCTTTTCTCCTTTCAGGCCATCTCTCCCAGGCATCCCTGACTCCCCTGGCGAGCCCTGTAAATAGTGGTGAAAAGAGACACATCTATCACCAGGCCTTCATCTCCTCACACACATTTATCTCCTCCTCCTCACTGGTTCAGCGGGCTGCCGTGTTCCAACATAATTTCCCTTAGCCAGGATTTATGAAATGCCTCTTTTCCCTCCCTGCTTTTGAGTAAAGACAGATGCTCATTACTGAAGCAGGTGTGGAGAACAGATTGAGCCTCTGCCTCCGCTCCTGGCATAAAGAGCTTAGAGTTGTCTCTTTCCACTAATTAATTCTTAAATTTGATTACTGATCGTCTGTGTAAAAATTCTGGACTTTTCTCCCTACTTCCTCTCTGTCTCTGCCTGTAGACGTTTATCTGTTTATCTCTCTTTTTCATTTTGGCAGGCTGAGTTAAAGAGTAGAGGATATGCCATGGTGACAGATAAGCCAATGAAAGAAAGGAAGGCTTGACATGAAGTGTCTAGCGCTAATATACTTACTGGCTCGCCTGAGAGTCCTGGGAGTCCAGTGGGTCCAGGCAGGCCTTGCTTGCCCTGGCAAAACACAAAGGAAAACCAACAGTTTGGGCTATTTTCTGCCTTTGTTTGGTGACAGAATTTTCTGGGCTTTTAAATGTTACAGCCCAGCCAGCTACACTGTGGACACGACTTTTGAGAGTATTTCAAATAGCCCTGTTTTTTTAAGTGCTGCCCCTGCTAACTTTTTTAATAAACGGTGGTTAGTTTCATGGCAATAACTGTATGCGGAGGATATCATCATGACTGAGCAGCCATAGGTTTGCAAGCACGTTATATCAAATACATGCTTAAATCCTGGTTATGCTGTTATTCTAGATAAGCTCTTTATATGCATTGCCCTTTTCAACTCATTATTGTCTTTGTAATCACGGAAGAACTGAACAATCTACATATTACCATGGAAACTGAGCTTACGTTGAATGATAACAACTGAGAAAAGGAGTACACAAGCATCATTACCTGGCTGCTATCTCCTGTATATACCCCTTTTTATCATTGGGAAAAAAGTATCTACATTATTATGACTGTTTTATAATATTTTTATAAACCAAGTTTAAAAGAATACTCTAATATCTTCAATTATGAGTTTTAAGTTTAATTCATGTTAATGAGTTGGTTTACAGTGAATGCATTTGCAATACTTGTAATACCTGGTATTATTATAAGGAGTGAAGAAAAGGTAACGCCTGCACACTTACTCCATGCCACAAAAGTTTAATAATGACATTTCAATCCTACTTGGATCTTCGCCAAATCAGAATGTTTGAAAAATGGAAACCACACCCATATTTATATCTTGCACACCAATACGCTGACAAGCTCTATGATGGCAGGTGTGGTTGATCAAAAATATTACAATCATTGCCACAGAAACTAAACTTTCACCAAAACCAGCTAGAAAAACAGTGAAAAGGTAAATACAATGAGATGTTTACATTTCCATATGCTAGTTAATATTGGCCTGAACCAGCTCTTATGATCAAGATTTACAAGTAACAGCATCAAATCTTTTATCCAGTTCTATTATTGACCTAAACTTGAAAACGTTCGTCTCACTGTTGTTTATGTTCAGCAGGTTTTAGTCTCCGTTTGACCTACTGTAAGTGGCACAGCTGACATGAGATAAATACAAAGACTCACCTCTGGTCCTTGATCTCCCTTGAGTCCTGGCGGCCCGATGTTTCCCTGTCACAGCACCAACAAAGGGTGAGTGAGAGGTATGGGGGCGGCAGGAAAATGGAGGAGAAAAAAAAATTAGGCTTGTCATAATAGAAAATCTGAATTCAAGATAAAAAAAGTTTGGAGAGGCATAAAAGTCGACAGCAGAATAAAGTGAAGGTCTGCTTCAGTTGCAACTGGAAGATAATTATTGTGGCGCTCAAAAACACCAAACTGGACATCTATAATCTCTGGCATGTTGCGGTGCTGCTGTCTAGCTCAGGACTTGACTGTATGTCAAAAAAAGAATCTTTTCTACAATAAAAGAAAAGTGATACTTAATGGACAAAAATGGCTTTGGAGCCTTATTTTGTTGGCAGTAGATATTGTTGCTCAAGTTCTAGTGCAAGTGCTTATTCTTCAACAAGTTACCTTGAAGCCTTGCGGTCCTCTCTCCCCCTGTAGAAAGTAAAAGAGATAGACAACCATAATTTCTTAAAGGGGTGATAGAACGCAAAACCTATTTTACCTTGTCATAGTTGAATAACGACAGTTTGGTGGGTAAATAGGACATACATAGAACCTCAAAATCCCATTGACACCTCTTTCCTCTGCAAATCTCACAATTTGAAACTGTCTCTGAAAAATTGACGTCAACTCGGTGGCTCCTCCTTATTTGGCTCTAGTCTCTGTCACGCCCCAACATTTACATAGGCTACACCACTGATCTGAGATCAGGTAGTCTTCTAAATAGGTCGCGCAGATCTCAGAAATTGTATACATTGTTCATCTGCTATTTTACCACTAAATTCACTTCTGAGACTTTTTTATGCGAGAAATCAACTATGTAGAGGTCAAATATGGGCCGTTTTACAAAAATTGATGACTAATTGCAAATTTTGTCCGACTGTGTGTCGGAGTTCAGCGGCCGGTGCTGCCTGGGTTGCTGCCTCGCCGCCCGGCCTGTCCTCCTTCACAGACCCCGGGCTGCTGTGAGGTAGCAGAGCTCCAGGGCCTGCAGCTCCCCTCTTCCTGCTAAATGGCCGGTGTGTGTGAGTGAGAGCGTGGTCAGCGAGCTTGTTACGCCCGCAATATCTTACCACAGGTTCCAGTTGATCTTATAATGGATATGTGTGTTGAGTTATTTAAACAAACGATCGGGGAAATAAACGCCTCTTGTCCGCGAGTCTCATTGATAGAGCCCGCGGCTGGATGGAGTTCTATCAATTAGAGCTAGCTTGCCTCACAAAAATGGCCTTAGGGTAGCTGTGATATACATGCCGTGACAAAATTCAAACTGTAAATATACTCTAGTTATGCCGAAAGTGTAGCTAACTAGCTGCGACCTTTACCCATAGGATTGAAGGGACACTAGCAGCTAACGAAACAACTCATTTTCACAAAAATGCATTAAATTGAAATCGGACACAAGTGTTAGATTTGTAAGACCTTGGGGTAGCTGTAATATAAGTGGCGTGACGAAATTCAAACTGTAAATATACTATAGTTATGCCAGCAGCCGGCCACCTCCGCGGAGCCCCGAGCCCCGGTAGTTCAGTAACCCAGAAATGGTGACTTTGTCCTGGGTATAGAGGCCAGCAGGCTGCCGCTTTCTTGTCAGACTGTGTGGAGCTCCTGAAAGTCCGACACGTCTTACCAAATTTACAATTAGCCATCAATTTTCATAAAACAGTCCATATTTGAGCTTTATATAGTTGATTTCTCGCATAAAAAAGTCTCAGAAGAGAATTTAATAACGAAATAGTGACAAACAATGTATAACTTTGCAGTGTCTGAAATATGAGACCTGCTGTCTCGTATGTAATGTAATGTATGTGTATGTGGTTCGCTCAAGCCAGTCAGCGCACAGCTCATCTAAATATTCATGACCATACCATATTTGGAAGAAAAGCTCTTGTTACAAACAGGGCCATATTAAGTTAAGGGCCCATAAAATAGCACTTGGGCAATTTTCAGCCCAACCAATGTTACATACCCTATTAGGAGACCTTAAGGAACAGTGTGAAATACCCTATATAATCATTCTATCACCCCTTCAAGACGTGCATAAAGGAAATTGTCATGTAAGCCATTCCTCTTGCTGACTGGAGTAAGGTTTTTTAAAAATATCCTCAAGGACCTTTATGAACTTGGCTTTTATATTGTGTTTCCTTTGCCAAGTTTGCTTCTTTGTTCTAAGAATGTGAATACAAACAAAGCAGTAACTTAAAAAAAAAAAAACAATTACCTCTGAGATAACATACAAAACATTTTTTGCTATGCCTTCATACCACTTACACTCATCATGGTGATATGCCGAGTGTTTGGTTTTGATACAATTCAATACATTTTTCATTTGCAGATCCTTATATCTTTACATGTAATTTATGTTCTCCTTTTTCATTTAGCTGACAGTCTTTTGATGTTCGGTCAATAGCTGCATAAGTGGCCTTTGTAATCTGCTTGCCTCAAGTAGATGTATCTGTTGTTTTACGGTCCTAGCTACAATTGTACCACAATTTATTCTGTGCTCCACCTCTGCACAGCACAAAGACGACATCAAACTCATCTGAATGTCAACACTGCTTTTGTATCATAATTTTTATGCTGTAGTGCCAAATGTTGGATGCAATGAAAACTAATACTGAGTTTCTTATGGTTTTATTGTCTTTACTGAGAAATAATAATGAGCAAAATAGTTACCTCATCTCCCTTTTCTCCCTTTTGTGTCTTCTCCGTCATTGTATCCTCAAACACAAAAGAAAACAGACCACTTCAGATTCTGACTTAAGTGAACCTGTAAGTGTACAAGAGGAACAACAGGTAGCGTACATAAACATTTCAGGTTTTGTGATAAAAAAAAAACAGCTGCTTACAGTTTCAGAGAGCTGTCTCAATCCGTGAGCTGTCATCACCTAGAAGTAATGAAAAAGACACAGTGTTCCCTAAACAGTCACCACTGAAGTAAACGCTGTTGGTTGTTTTTTTGAGGAAATATAGAACTTTTTCTTGATTTCCAAATATATAATAAATCACTAGCTAGATATCATGCTTTTATATTTCTTTTATATCCTCAGTGAAGTTTAGAAATGGGGTGACAAGGCCACTGGGCAGAGCCATCAACAACAAAATGAAATTAAATGAAAGGGGAAAGGTCAACAAAATTGAGGCAGGCGGGTGCCTAGAACTACTCCAGGTGAAGAGGAGAAATGTCCACATTAAATCCCAAATCTAAAGCAGCAATTACTAGGATTCAAAGTGTTTTTACAGAGCTACTTGATCCTCATATCATTCTTTGTACAGGTTACACATCAAATCAAAGACCTGACATTAACATCACAGCAGATCAGAATGAGATCTGATAGCACTCGATCAAATAAAAATACAGGTGTAAATACTACCCAGGACACATTGAGGATTAATTGCTCTCCAAAAGCCAAACCACAATCAATTTTTAAATTGTAAAAGGAACAATTCCAGTGAAATGTAATCCCGAACTACTGACATAAGTGACCACATTTAAGTGTAGATACGCAAACGCATTTTTGATCCACACATCTGTAAACAGAAAATTTAGTCCTGCATTCTAGTTGTCTAACAACCTTTTTCTGACTGCACAAAAGGTTTCAAAAGCGAGGCCAATGTTTAAAGCCAAACGTATTAAAAACTGAGCAAAGCAATCTCAGAGCAAATCTAATTATCTATCTATAATCATCTGAACTCATTACATTTTAATGTCCTCAGGCCCTTTGTGTTGTGTTAACCACATGTTTCACCCCCATATGCAGTTATAACCAGTTCAGTCTTGGGTGGTTTTAGCATAATAATAAAAGAAACGAGAGACAATAGAAGGAATCTTGAAACTAAAAGACATATCCAGATGGGGAAAATTGTGGTGACCCGTGGCACTTCCATTTTGGAACAATGTGCCTATTGAGATCATTGGTTTCTTCCCTTTTTTCTTTTCTTTGTCCACCTGTGCAAGTGCCCTTGTTTCTGGACTAATGTTTGCCAGTGAGCCCATTGAGAGTGTTACTGTGATTAAGGGCTGTACAAATAAACTTGACATGAAGCTGTCCTTCAGCAGCAATGGTCAAAATAACCTTCAGTAAGGAAGTGAATCCCCAACTGCCCCAGTGGAGTGTCTGCATAATCAGTCAACCTTCAACCTGCAGTCACTCACTAAAGCAGCTGCGGTGTCTCAGTTCCATCAGTACCAGATCAGAAATGTCTGCCACTAGAACACTGCGAAGAACCTTTTACTCAACATAACTTGGAATAACAGATTCAGTTTAATAGATTATAAAACTCTATTGTAAAGCAATACTGGCAGCAATAAAAACAGGACAGTCTCACAGCTGAAAAGACTGTTTTGCCACTTTAAAGGCGTTGGGGGAAGTGATGGCCGTGCATGCCTGTAAGCACACTGCTCCTCCCCGTCACTAATAAACAGAGGCGCAAGAAGGTTTATGAAGGGAGCGTAATGATCCAAACCCTTACTTCTGCTGTGTAAGGGAAATCAATGCTTAACTGCCAAAATTACCTGCCACAGGAAAGCAGAGAGCACAGACAGAGACTGGTACTAAATATTCAAACAGCCTCATTTATCAAATGACTAATGTTTTCCCCTCTGCTGTGTGCTATAGTACTGTATACATCTCCTATATCCTGGGTGGCCCATACCTCACTACACAACAATGAACACAACTGACTATTTCAGTTTTGATATAACATTTCTTTATCTTGCTCCCCTAATTGAAATGAAATTTAGGGAAATTTTATTCAAAAATAATTGCAAAGCAAGACCTCAATGTTTTGAACGGCTATTAAAACCGCCTACATTGATATCTATTCTTATTAAGGGAGTAGACTTTGTTGGTAAGACAGAAACCAGTGAAACCAGCGGAGGGTGAGCGATATTTGTTCTCTATATAATTAAGCTGTCAAATTTCCATATGAATCGCTTGCTAACAAGCAGTGATGAGAATGAGAGCCATCAAACTTTGTTTCCAAGCTCATGTCTGAAGCCTTCAGAGGGTAAATAGGCAGCGAGTCTTTAGAACCAAACCCATTAGAACAGAGTCATCTAAATGTCAAACCCCTCACTTTGTTATACGTGGGCTCCAACACCACTTTTTCATTTGACGTTTTTATACTTAAATTTCTTTTTTCTTTTTTTTTAAAGGGTACTTATTGTTGCAGCATTTTGAGTCACAACTGCCCCCTCCCAGATATTTTACTTATTTGCCACAGTGTGTTTTTGACTTTAAAATGTCTAAGCATGAGTTCTCTCATCCCAGCACCACCCACGCTGTGTCACCTTCAACGTACAGACAGCCACCATGTCAGACTTTCTCTTTTAAAAAAAAATATTTTTCTCCACTAA
Source organism: Sander lucioperca (assembly GCF_008315115.2). Classification (NCBI taxonomy): domain Eukaryota; kingdom Metazoa; phylum Chordata; class Actinopteri; order Perciformes; family Percidae; genus Sander; species Sander lucioperca. Next base: position 17,328,369 of record NC_050187.1, read on the forward strand.
AAGCAGCACTTGTGTCTTCCAACAAAAATCATTTTACTATAATTTACAATTATGAACATTATAAACAGGTCATGTACTGCATGGCCCCCATTAATTCAAACTATACAGATTGTTTTGTTCCAAGTGAGTTCCAAGAGTAGGACATCAGTGGGGGATGACTAGTGCAAATGTGTTTAATTTGATACTAGATAGGAAAGGAAATCACAGTTCACAGCTGTCAGTGCCTCTGCAAGCTATTTTGTGCATATTTCTTTGCTTTGCTGTACATTGCTAAAAGAATTACTCACTGGGAACTTGCTGCCAAATATCAGTGAGTTCATTACCTGAAAAAAAGGAAGCTTTTCCTTAGAGAAATTCAACACAACTAATCTCAACTGCCCATGTTGCATGCCCTTTATCAACATTGATCCACTGTTTTGTAGTTAAAATACATATCTAAACATAGAACAAATCTGCAGGGTTGTCAATGAATGGAAATTGGTTACAAGATGACATGCCACAATGTTGGAGGTATGACAGCATGGGTAAACACTACACTGCTGTTGCTTTTTCATCCATGGTCCCGACATTTCTTTCATAGTAGGATGTGAACCGCTTACTAATGCACAAACATTTCTTTATGTTGGTCGCAGAGAACAAAGCACTGACGATATAATGATTTCTTTTTAGTGTTAGTCATCCAACATGTTGTGGTGTCTCTCCTGACAAAACATTGATACAATGTCATACTAACTGACAATGAATGATATGCTGTAAGTTGGGCTTTCACCACTGTATTGTACTCACAGGACCAGGAGGACCAGGAAGGCCAACATCACCCTGAAAATACACAGAAACATCAATAAGAGACTGATAGACAGAGAGACAAAGAGACAAAAACAGGTACAAAAATAGAAGAAGAAAAATACACAGCCTAAAAATTTCACTTGAGAAACTACTTCTGAAAGCAAGTTGCCATTGGTGACCTTGTACAGCTACATCAATAGGTTTTGGAGCAACAATAAAGGAGGCAATAATATGTCCAGACTTCAGAGAAAATACTGGCTACCTCAAGTGATGTGATAAGAACCACGAGATGAGTGGAAAGAAAAGTATACTTCACTGGTGTGCATTTCATGTAGAATGTACTTACAGTGTGTGCAACCCTTTATAATGGGCGTACTGAGTGCTCCAGGGAACCATAGACTGTTCTTAATTGTGATGCATTGCATCTGGGAGCCTCCACTCCTCCATTCATAATTTACAAGCTATAACATTTGTGCTTTTAATAAAACAAGAAAACACAAGACAACATCTGCATACACACAGTACTATAAACTAATACAAAACACTAAGAGAATACATGCTGTACCATAACAAACCTACACAATCCTCTGAATGTGTGATTCAAAACATATGTGTTCAAACTTTTAAACAGAAAAGGTTTAAAAGTTTTTAATCCCCATCTGGATCTGGATCAAAATACACATAACGACAGACAATCATCCAGATTTCTGGAGAATACCTAGATCCTGGGAGTAAAGGACTTAATGCTTTAATTAAACAAGTTGCATGCACAACTTATCCCCAATATGCAGACATTCATGGTCCCCAGAGGATGAATCCTACTGACTTTGGTAATACCCTGACTTTTCCTCTAGCGCTACCATGAGGTTGACATTTTTGGGGTTTAAGTGAAATATCTCGACAACTATTGGATGGATTGTCATCAAATTTGATACACATATCCCATACGACAAAGTCTAGTGACTTTGGGTGATCCTCTGCCTTTCATCAAGCACCACCAAAAGGTCAAAGTTGTCACTTAACATGTAAAATATATGAAGATCTACCAGATAGACTGGCAGAAAATTGCACACAGACAGTCATGGATCCAACTGTTTATCCTAATGGTACATGGTGGCAAACCATAATACATTTTTCCTTGATTCATGACAACATGTACAACCATAAAAAGATGTACATACCCAAACACTCACACTGACGCACACTGTCAACAGCAAGAACATTATATATGTCATGCATTCAGGAACAAAGGATAAACAATAGCATCTATAAAAACCAAGAAATAATTACAGATTCATTATTTGCTGCTAGATGATTTCAAAGAACCTTGGAAGATAAACAGACTTGAAGAAGATAACTAACTCAAAAGGTTTAAAATGGGTGAGAGAATGATTATATAGGGTATTTCACACTGTTCCTTAAGGTCTCCTCATAGGGTATGTAACATTGGTTGAGCTGAAAATGGCCCGGGTAATGTTCTATGAGCACTAATGCAACCCTGTCAAACAGCCCCAGACTGAAACAAGAGGTTTTCTCCCTTATATGGTATGCTCATGAATATTTAGATAAGCTGCACGCTGACTGGTTGGTTTAAAATGAGCGAAGCACACAAAATAACACTGCAGACTGACAGCGTTTGATGATGCTTATTGTTAAGTCATAGGGGGCACATTCCGTGTCACTATGTTGATAATCGAACACGTCTACAGTGCATGTTGTGTCTTCGGCCCGACACATTAACTGGAATTATGAGCCTGAGCCCGATTTTAACCCGACAATTTTTTAATACATGGGCCGTTATAACTGACGTTATAAAGGACTCGTGAGATATCTGAAACAATCTGGCCTGGTTGGGTAATTATCGAAGAAGGCTACAGATGGGGGAGACACGATTTAGCACAGATTACTTCACACTCAGGTCAGTGCAGGACATATACCCAGAGCTACGGGAAAAGTTGGAGAGGCATAGCTTTCTCCCCACCCAATTAGGCTAATAAAGTAATTAAAAAAACACAAATTCTTGATGAAGGGCCCGGCCCGGCCCGAAGATAGCGGCGGGACATATGGGCCCGACCCGGCCCGTGGGTCAAAGTTCGGGCTTGGGCTCGGGCAGAGAATCTAAACTCTACTTGGGAGGGAAAGGGACAAAAAGGTGAGCAGAACTTACGGTGTTTTGCTGCTGTTATCCTGACTCAGGGATACATTTTACAAAGTCTACAGACTACCACGTTGTTGTTGGCATTACGTGTAAAATACTCCCACACTTTAGAAGACCTCGTGCAAGCCTTTTTCTCAACGTGCTGTTGAACCTGCAAGTAATACATACTTGTGCAGTTGCGCTGTTGCTGGAGGCAGCCGGTTATTTATAGATTTCTGCGCGTGACGCGTCGAAGCATTTACCTAATCGATTACGTCGACTATGTCGACAAATCATCCCAGCCCTACAACATACCATGAACCGTCGCCAGCAGGCAGCTCCACAGGAGCTCCAGCAGCACACAGCCCGTTGCAAGTCCTCTGCGCCGCCGCGTTAGATCCACAAGTCCCGCTCCATTATCCGATATCTACTCCTTCTAAACACTTTTCTCTTGGCCAGTATTCCGTTCCTGGGACACTGCATTTACGACCGTGGTTCATTTTCAATACCCTTGAAAAACTTCCAAACTTTCTAAAGTACACAGCGCAGCTTGCAGCTAAACTCGTGTGAGATCTACATGACCTACATTCCGAACACCAGCTGGTCTCAGACCAGTGGTCTGTAGCTATGTAAATTTCGGGGCGTACCAAAGGTACAAACCAGAGCCAATTAAGGTACAGCCACCGAGTTGACGTCAACTATTAGCTTTGTTCAGATTCGCCCGTTTTCAGCAGCAGTTTCAAATTGTGAGATTTGCAGAGGAAAGAGGTGTCAATGGGACTTTGAGGTTCAATGTATGCCTATTTTACCCACCGAACTGTCTTTATTCAACTATAACAAGGTAAACTCGGTTTTGCATTCTATCACCCCTTTAACCTCGGAGTTCTAGTATATCATACCAATTATATCGCTTGAACTACCTCACCTCCACCACCTCTGTCTCTCCTTTTCTCAGCTCTGCTTCTTTTTTCTCACACACACACACACACACACACACACACACACACACACACACAAACGCATGCACGCACGCACGCACGCATGCACGCACACACACACACACACACACACACACACACACACACAGGCTGAATCCCAGGGAGCACAAACAGAGGGAATCATCATGTATATCACTTGACATTGATGTGACTTACTTTTTGTCCTTTCATCCCGCCGGCCCCTTCAGCACCTGGCTGACCCTGTTGGAGGAGGCCTTAGTTAATGACTCTGTAACATGATGGCATTGTAAATGTCACTGCAGGAAAATACGTACAGGGTCTCCTCTCTCTCCTTTCTCCCCTTTTCCCCCTGGGACTGCAGGCTCACCCCTCTCCACCTGTATGTGAACAGAACAGATCATTGACAGTGACTGACAGAAAAGGCAGGGCAAAAAGACAGAAAGCTCAGAGAATGAAACTTAGCAAGGGCAGACATTATAAATAAGTAATCAGAAAAACATACAGTATTGTGTCATTTCAGAATAAAACAAACAACACGTTTGTAATCATGGTAGGAAAAAAAGAAGCACTATGTGACTTTGTGATACTATATATGGAGTTGAACGGCTAGCAGGATAATGATAAACTCGAGCCCCTGTTGCAATGCAGCACATTTCCATTTTAAAATCATTCCCCTGTCTGCCAATAGATGGCACTTTATGACTGCTGGTGAGCTGTCCTCAGAGTATTTTTTAATAGGATTTCTTCCTGTCAGTTATGTAGAATGAGTACTAAACTGTACAGGGAATGAATAATCAAAAATATTTGTGATAGAACATTTTTACATACATAAATGCAAGAGAACTTAAAGCCTCATCAGAAGACTCATCATACTTTATGCATTATTATATGCTATTTCAGCTACATAGCAGATATGTGGCTAAGAATTCACTAAATGCATCTGGAGTCGCACAAATACATTGTTTCACATCTCCGAAGACACTTCATAAAGTTCATCTGTTGTGATATTTTTGTTTTTTGTCAAAACATAGCAGAGTTAACAGAGCAAAAAAAAATAGATTGTTCATCGACAATTATTGTTCTTTTGTATGACGTGTGCAGATTTGTAGGGAACGCTTCAGATACTCTGTGCTGAGACATTATGGAGCAATGAGCATCTGTTTAGCAATCTGAGAAGACATCTGAGAAAGGTTGCCGCATATTTGCACACTCCTCCTGAGCAACGGCTGGACTCTAACAAACAATAATTGCCATTCCGTTTCAGCCCCTCCCCCATTCCTTTCACTCACTAACAGCAGCCGCTGTGATGCCATTCATTTAATGAGATATAGTCACTGTTTCCTCGTCCAAATTATGAGCTGTTATTAAGTCAGCACACTGCTGCGATGTATGAACAGATGGATTGTTCTATTAATATTTTAGGTGGGGAGGACAGACTGGTGGTAAAATTGACTTTGAGTACTAATTGAATTCTGTTCAGCTTTATCAACCATATTGGGAACTCATGACCACTATAATCTTACAATAATCTTATCAACTATATCACTGTTGGCGTGCTATCAGTCAGAGGCCAGTTTCCTAACAAAGGCAACTCACAATACAGTATCTGTCTTACAGTAACTGTAAAACACATGCTGTATTGTACACAGAAAATGGTCTCTCACTGAGTAATGACTCAATGTAAATCCCATCGGGTGGAAAGTTAGTATTAGCCTGTGATGTCACTTGCTGTAAAAATGTTGTCCACTGTATTCTGGCTTGGACAAAATATTATCGCTATCATTGTTAGATCTCCAAGGAACATCATTCAAAGCCAATGTATTGGCAGAGGGGTATGTAACAAGTTAATAAACCTTTCAAATGAGATTAACTGCAGCACAACCAGTATTTATCCTGATTATAACTGTATTTATACAATGACAAAGCCCAGCGTGTTTAGGACGGGGACCTGGTACACCTGCAGAAGCCTGTGGGTGACATGTTGACTTTAAGTCACCTAGAGTCATCAAACTGTAATTAAGCCAGTCTGCATCCCTCTCTGCCTCTCCATCAATATCTGCAGTGTCTGTCAGAGCCCGTTTGAGACTGTCAGTGGGAGACACAGTTATGGAGATGTGATTCATGTGAATGTGCACATCGTGCACGGCACAGACCTTTTGTTTTTCACTTTAAAACATTCACACTCTGCTGAGTGAGTGAGAGGGGGCTCGGCTCATACCAGATGTTACACGGGTTGCAGTTTAGTCTAACTTGCGTCTGGTTTGTCCAAGCTGAAAAATGCACAAGGACGGCCACTGAGAATCTCTGATGCTGCTCAATTATTACTGCTACTGGAAACTTACTTTCCATTCCTCTCTGATGTGTGATGGTTTAGCTAGCTTCTCCTAGCTAGCTTATCATGCTGGATTCCTTTAAATGCACAGCTATGCTTTCGTTTCATTTTAACAGATTGAAATATAAAGTTATTCTCTTGGACAAGATAGTTTTCTTGTCATCCACAGTAAGAATGAATTTATAAAGACAAAGGGAAGATTGTTCTGTAATGTGAGGGCATGACTGATTCATGGCAAGGGAAAGGCTGGCATGCACAATTAATGTAAGCATTCTTTGTGGTGTGTTTCTACATAACATCAGCATGAGTTGACATTCTTAGAAAGAACGGTTAATCATATTATTTAATCATAATGCCACCTATAATCTAATCTCAAATGAGTAGCTTTGTTCTCCTGCAGGTGTTACTCTACCTTTCATCCTTCTGAAATCAGTTGAAAGTTGTATGTTACAGTGAGCCTATAGGTTTACTTTCTTAAACATGTGTAAACTTTACCCTACACTGTTAAACAACGTGTTGCAACAAATGTTACATGGAATTAGCTTTATGTGTCTTTTCCTTTTCTGTGTTCAAACTCATCAGTCATTTATTTAACAAAAGACCTACAGTATGAAAGTGAAGTAGCAATAGCAAATATGATGCAAAACCCACAATCTCAGAGCTATTTTCCTTTATGCCACGTCAAGGTTTGAGTTTTACAGCTTTATTTTATGATACGAGACCGATTCAAGTGACATAATAAAGCTGCAACTCAGTAGCCAATTACAGAAAACTCATGGAAACCTGATCAAGGTAACTTCTGTTTGTCATTTTGTTCTTAAGCTTGATTTACAAGGGCATGGTAGTACTATGGTATTTTTCATCCAAATGAAACCACTATCCATTGTGCCTTCACCTAAGGTATACTCTACTGTAATCCCATTTGTTTTGAGGTATAATAAGTGTGTCCTCATACAGACAACTTTGTTTTTCAAGGTTGGCCAGCTGACACGTCTCCTTCCTCTGGGCAGAGGGAGCAGGAGGAATTCTGCGGCCTGAGCTGACACACCAGTAAACGACGCACCTATACATCAAATGAACAGCTGCGGTCAGGAGGTTGTCCACTACACAATAGCTTTCACTCTCAGCATGATTACAAGTGGGCCACTGGAGGCCTGGTGGGTGGGGGCTGAATGGGGGTTGGGTTTGTGAACGAAGCGGGTGGCAACAAAGAGAGTAGGAGGCTAGGTAGAGGTCCATGTTTGTGAGTTTTTTACACCACATATCTCATGTGCCTCTGGTGAGCTACAGCACCCCTGGGCTTCATGGAAATGATTGCAGACCCTTTTTTCCAAAAGCACTATATGTAATAGCCATCTGTCTGTTTGGAGTGCAAGCACTGAGTCACGCTGTGCTGCGCTGCAGGAGGCGCAGGGTGGGAACAGCTATTTAACTTGCACAGTAGATAGGCTACAATTGACCGAAAGGTGCCATTTCCGACGATTTCCTGACTGCAAACACAAAAATTGTCAGTCAGTGACAATGATGTCTGGTCACACATACGTCTGACTTGTCTTGGCTGGCTTCTTGAGACAACTACTTACACATGGTGAGTCTTTATACAGACAACACAGTGCAGATGATTAAACTCCTTGCCTATTTGGAGGACTGCTATGATGAACACTGCTCAGTCATCTTGACAATTCACCCTTGCTGGATTTGCAGGTAAGGAACGGTTTATAAAACAGGGAGACAGCTCAAATTTACTTTAAATGCCACATGTCAGTACTTTGTTTTGTGATGAACAATGTTTTGAGTGATACCTTGACACTTGCTCCTTCCGGGGTTCCTGGGGGACCCTGCAATTACAAGCAATGGGTCTTTTTCACACAGAGAAAGGATAAAAGGATTTCATGTCACAAAAAGATGTTTAAATGAACACTTATGAACAGTACCACTTTTTAATCACTTTAACCATCCTAAGCCTTTCCTAGCCTTTGTTTAAACTAGCAGGTTTACTTAAAAACATATTCAGATTTACAGCGAAGGCCTATTGTATTATATTTTCTAACCTTTGCACTAATGTTAGCACTCATAAAAGACATGGCTGGCCCCCAGCAGTCTATAGATTATCTTTGATTGTGGCCTTTGTTGCATGCCTTTCACAAACTCTCCTGTTGTCGTGCAATGCTAATTTGACTTTGAAAAATAACCGCCGCCCCCTCCCACTGTCCTGCTGCCAATGGACAAGAGAGAGATGCCCTGGTGTGTGTTTTGAATAGATGATTTGCCCCTGAGATCTACCTCAGCAAAACAGGTGACTCATAAATGCCAATACCAGGGGATGGAGGCAAAGCTGGTACATGCTAAGGGTATCATCAGGACATTGCCATTTAGAAATGTCACACCTTCTCCATCCTGTCTTTCTTTTGTCCTACGATTTTGTGTCCTACAAATTTATGAGTTATTAAGGAGGCAGTGGATACATTGAGTCATGCGGGAGAGGTTTAACAGTGAGTGGCTCAATTATTCTAAAGATAATTGAACCTATTGAGCATAACGGTGATAGAAGCAGAACAGAATATTTTTGGATTTCTGGGTGAAATAAAGTAAGACAAACCCTATGTCCTGATTTAATGTGTAATCAGGGTGATAGTGTATGAAAATAATTGGACACTCAAAGCTACATGATACCTAAACACTCCTGTTTGTTCTGACATCAGAGCAGTTAAGAGTCTGACAGGCTGTCTTCTTTAACACATCGTGGTGTTTGTGCCCTTTAGTGTGTGGGTCACTACACAAACACACAAACAGTGTCTGGGATTGGTTTGGACGCCTGGGGAAAACACCATAATTCAAGGAGTCAATGGGCTTTATAGGCAGACTTGTCCTGCTCATCAATACAAGCATTCTCAAGAGCTACCTTAATATACTGCTTGTGGTTTTCTTCTAATAATATAGCCCGCTTGCAGTATAGGGGTATGGGAGATGATTTTGAACAGATCAATACAGCCTAAGCATGGAATTAATGCAGTCTACAGAGATGTTTCACTATGAAGAGTGTAATTGCTCTATTTAAGATGGATTTTGTATTGCAGATTGTTGTGCTGATTGACTGTTTCGTTTTAATATGCTTTTATAATTATGATGACTTTGAAACTTTTGTAATGTGTCCAATTTTAACCAGGGCTCAACTTAAAAAGACATTGGTAATCTCAGGGGAATTCTTGGTCAAATAAAGTACAAATCCGGCGCAAAATGAACCTAGGGGTTAATTACATATGTGTCAGAGTTTGACCGTTCTCTGGGATATGTTTTCATGCTAATCGAATGTGACCAGTTAGCACAAACTACTAATTACCATATAATGCTAGTCGTCGGGGCACGGCTAAAGTAAAATCAAATCGCTATTTCTATACCACTAACAAGGCTCAAAATAGCATCACACTTCCATGGTAGCTTAATAAGGGTACCGTTCAGTATACAGGCGGGCGCCATCTTGGGAAAACAGTCACGACCAGTCTAACGCCGTGCAACCAGTAACCAGTAACATAGCTCAAGCACGGCGTTTGTTGTTCGACTGGTCGTGACTGTTTTCCCAAGATAGCGCCCGCCTGTATACATGAACGGTACTGTCTTTCTAAACTATCTTTTTAATAAACTGTCTGTACACTTACAAAGTTCTCAATGCTTCGTTTACATGTAGGGACCCTCATTATGCTACCATGGAAGTGTGGTGCTATTTTGAGCCTTGTTAGTGGTATAGAAATAGTGATTTCTTTTTACTTTAGCCGTGCCCCGACGACTAGCGTTATAAGCAGTGTTTCCCACACAATAGACTAATGTGTGGCGGTGCGCCGCACTATCAACACCGGCCGCCGCACATTGCATTTCGTTTTTTTTAAAAGCTATTTAAAACACGTTCAGCTGCATTTCCTTTCCCTGCTCTCCTCCGTCTCTCTGTCAATTGTGTCTCGCTCACATACACACACACACAGCTCCTCTCACCGTGCGGTGTTTGGTGTTTTTAGCCCCCAACGTCGCCTTCCAGGCAGCGAGGCAATGGTTATGTTTAGGGTTAAGGTTATGGTTAGCTGCCTGGAAGGCAACTTTGGAGGCTTAAAACACCATCGAGACCACCGTGCACACAGCGTCTGTCTCCGTTGCGTTTACTTAAAACTGGTAAACCTCGTGGTGCATTCAAAGTTATTGTAAAATACCCTTTTCTCATCTGTTTTTGTATTTTAACAGCAATTTATCGGTGAAAGAAGTAATTATTGTTAAAAGTAATTATTACATTTTTCATAATCATTTAAATTCCCCCCTTTTTTGTGCTGATCTGAAAATTGATCTGATCCGTGACTCAAAACCGTGATCCAATCTGTGAGTTTTGTGATCCGTTGCACCTCTATTTGAGAGGGATGGGACATTTTATTGTAACATTATTAAAATGTGTTATAGTTACATAACAAATTAATTGCTCCAAATATAGGAGCAATTAATAAACATGGCAACCATATTGTCAATTTCCGCAACCAAAAGCTGATGCCTGGTTGCCAAGCCGGCAACCACTTTAAAAAGTTAGCGTTGAGCCCTGAAACATCACGTCAGCACGTCTTATCCAAGACCACCAAGATCAACACCGGCCGCCGCACATTGCATTTCGTTATTTTTTTTTTTTTAAACGCTATTTAAAACGTGTTCAGCTGCATTTCCTTTCCCTGCTCTCCTCCGTCTCTCTGTCACTTGTGTCTCGCTCACACAGCCCCTCCCACCGTGCACACAGCGTCTGTCTCCATTAAGGAGAGAAGACGGCTAGCGAAATTCACAAGTTCACGAAAGGTTGGTAGGTATCTATCTCGTGAACACCTCTACACAATCACACATTAAAAAGTGCTATAAAAATATTTTATATTCTGAATACAATGTTGTCAGTGTGTTAATGTTGGAGTCCCAACCCGACTCTTAGCAAACAAGCGATTGTGCCTTCTTTAGAAAGTTAACTAGTCGCAAGTTTGCAGTAAAATGCAGTTTGGTTGTCGAGGTCAAAACACTATATGTAGCAGCTGTGAATCAAATAAACATATTATAAATAATGTTATGTCATTTTTTACTCTTACACTGAATGTTTGCTGCTTCAATCCAGATGAGTATTGAAAAGTATTCCCATTCACATTAAATAAATACTGTTCAAAGTGCTGCTGTATCGTACTGTCTGAGCTAAGCTTTCAGGGTTCGTCATTTGGTCAATGAAATCACTGCAGACATGTATAGCAGGTACTTATTCCTTGTGTGTGTGTGTGTGTGTGTGTGTGTGTGTGTGTGTGTGTGTGTGTGTGTGTTACTGTATATCACTTACAGGCAGGCCTCTGAGTCCCGGCTCCCCAGTCTTTCCTCTCCGTCCCTAAGAAAGACACAAGAAGAAAGAAAAAAGATTAAGATGAGTGAGTGAAGATGCTACAACAGGTGTGGCTGGGCATACGTGCTGCCAGCAATTAAGGCTAGACAGCAACTCCTGTCGCAGTCTCTAATTTGCTTTTAATTAACAACAAGAAAACAGCTTAATTGCTGCACCCCGTGTGGCCCCATAGTCTTTGTTCCCTCCTCTGGTTTACTACCTCCTTTCCAGCTGTGTAAGTCCCTCGGTGCATCAATCAACCCAAGCAGCAGATACAGAAGCAAACAGGCCAAGCCAGCTAGTGCTGTCCAGCATTGCAAAACAAGGTCAGAAGGAAGCAACCGTTTTTTAACCATTTTTGCTTGCTTTAAGGCTAAGACATTTTGTGAAATGCAAAAGGCCTTCATGCTGGAAAGTCTGCAAATCTTGAAAAGCTGACACCTTAATGAGATGTAATACTATCCAAACCAAACCAAAGTTGGTATAATTTACATCAAGAGGGTTTATGTCCTTGTGAGAAAAGAGGATAAAGCTCTGTGGATATCCTTACAACTATCCTATAAACTGGCAGAGTATCGCTGGCTCTGTGTTATAAAGAGTGCCTGGAATTAGCTGGCTTTCACACACACACACACACACACACACACACACACACACACACACACACACACACACACACACACACACACACACACACACACTCAACTCAATTAGAAGATGGTAATACTCTGGCCAATATCAATTCACTGTGCAGCAGTGTAATCAACGGCAGAAGTATGAGACAATGCAGATATCTGTTTTACAGCTACACATGATTACCTCTTTCTAATAGGAGTTTCATCATCTGACACAATTGCTATATTGAAACAGTGTATCTCTCTCTCTGTGTCAGTATGGCGGGTGACACAAAAAAACACTTCTCTCCTCCACCAAGTTAGTGGTGGTGTAGATCTGTAGAGAAGGAAGGATCACTGGCTGCTGAAAGAATTACAAAGCAATGCCCACGAATCTTTCCTTCTGACACTCTATGTATGTAGACTTTGATTAACTGGGTCAATTGGACATTAAGGAAGGAACTTCACTGAGAGCGATGGCTTTTAATCATCTGTTTACATGTGCGCTCATGCTTACATGCTGTGTGTTTCTCTGTTTGTACTGCATTTCACGGATTAAGGACTAATGAAAACAGGAGAAGCCAAGGTGTAGTACAGTAAATATTAACCTTAATAACGACAAAGTGGAACCAGTGTGTGCCTCCTTTTGGGAATTGCACACTTTCCTCTGTTCATGCTTTTTGATGTTATAAACAAAGGCTTGCTTGGCCAGTGCCTTTTGATCATCTGTGTTAATGTAGCTTTGAGGCTACATGTGCTTTAATGTGAGCATGAATGAGTGCTTTTCTCACAAACAAAAACAGTGTTTTGGTGAGGGTGATTGGTGTTATTTTTTCTCTTTCACTGACAATAGGCTGACACTGAATCATTGCTATATTTGCAAAAAGTTCAGACTATTTGTTCTAGCATCATCCGCCTTTGCTGCCCTTTCTCCCCTGAACTCAACAACAAAAGCAGATTACAAAGATAAGTAATTCAGCTAATGGATATATCATATGCTATTATTCCAAGCAGGTCATGAATTATGCAGTTTTCAAAATGATTTCTCCACATTTGCCCTTAAACCTCTTTTAACACCAAAGTGCATACTAATTTTATTATCATCAAAACAAACAGACAACCCCATATTATCAATTTTAGGCCTGAAGCTTACTTGCAGTTATCTACAAGTTGTGCAATGGTTGTTAATAATGTGATGTGATTTTGCTTCCGATTTTATTTCCACATTTGAAACCCACATTTGGGAAAGATGTTCTAATTTTAAAAAAAAATGCAATTTTGTCGTACAATAGGAAATACTAACATATTTTATTCTTGAATTACTGCCTTTATTACATATAAAATATTCACACAGCTTAGCTATGTGTAGCTGAGTGTAGATAAACTTGGTTGGGGGTGTCCATGTTAAAAGTCCATGTCAGGGTTTTTTCTTCTTTGATAAAATATTCATTTAATATTCATAAACACCAACAGCTCAGACAATCATTTCCACTATAAAGCAATCCATTTAAAAGACTACAACAGGTGACTTTGTGGTTAGACTGACACCTCTCTGTACAGAGGACCTCTGGTTAGCACGCCATCCCCAACAAATCTGTGCACAGTGACAAGAAATAATTAGGCACAGCTTTCATCACCGTTTGCACTCAGTTGACTCTCCAAACTGAAACACCTGCCAGTGACACAGCCAGATAACTGCCTGTGAAGGGACGTACTGGCTCTGCAATACTGAGATAATCAAGATGCCAGCAACCGCTGTAGTGCCCATGAGCACCCAAGTTTAGCCTTTAGCACAACTGTGTGAAGTGTTTTCAGAGTAGAAACTCAGGGTTTTAAGTTGAATCCTGACATTTCAATGATTTGATAAATTCTAAATGTCATGTTTGGACCTCCTAGACTTTTGTAAAAGTGAAACTACAGGGATACTCTTACATCTGGAATTGAGGTCATTTTATAATAACGTTTAGTCAGGTTAGAGATTTCTTTCTTCAGTTGCTTTAAACTGTTTATTGGTGTGTTGACGTTGCAGAGAACAATACATGCTTCTGGGTACAAGCTAAAAAACTTTAGTACCAGTAATTGCATATCCATTTGTATAAATGGAGAGTGTTAACACTGTCAACATTTACTTTCATTGTAGACCTATCAGGAAAAAAACATTTTATCATATATTCAGCTTTTACAACAGTTAATCATGAATAATATACAGTGTTTAAACCTATAGTGCACAACTATTTTATATTATTGAATGTCCCTTACGTTCAAGCCATTGCCAAATGAGTTGATACAAAGCTAATTAAGCCTATTAGCTCCACAAAACTCTCTCTGTATTGGTCAGTATGGCTATGTTAGGAAATAGTGGAGTCCTTGTAGACTTGTGCACGCAGAAGCTTGAGTGAAGATAATACCTCTTGTGAAGAGTCCATCATGTTTTTTTAATCCTCCGTGTTGTGTGTGTGGGGGGGGTGTGGGCACAAAATGCGCGCGATCACAGACGTTTTGCCTATCGTTTTTTATTTGTTCACTGTTTTCTCAGTGAAGGAGGTAGACACAACACCAGAAGAAAGTGTCAGAGGTAAACTGCAGTCCAAAGCAGTCTCTAGGCAACAAGGATGAACAGGAAACTGAAACTGAGGATTTTGACTTCGAAAACAAACAAAAAAAAAGAAATGCAAGATGTGAACAAAATGAGAAATGTGTGACAACAAAACAAAAAGATGTTTTTCTTGATGTACAAGGACTTTAGGGAGAGCAAAAGAGCATATACAGCTGGACTTGGATCATCATTAAAATGGCTATTCTACTCTGCCATAATCAAGTCATTTTTAAACTTAACACCACCTATGTGTGCCCTAATGACATAGTACAATATGTCACCATGATAATAATTTTAACTTGAACTGAACAGAGTGGCAAGTTTACAAAACCAGCCAGCAGTGTCTGTGAATCTTTTCTTTCAGCTAAGCCAACCTTAAATTTCTCATGTCCTTTTCGGTTTCTCAATCTCTCATTTATTTCTCCCTTTGTGTATAATATAACTCTTCTCTCATCGTCTCATCTCATCCCTCTCTACTGTCTCCTGCTTTGCTCGTCATCTCTCCTTCCTTCTCCTGTCTCCTGTCACTCGCCCTGTTTCTCCCTCACCCAACTTCCAGCGCCTGTTGGATCACCCTGGCAATCTCTGTTGCTATGCAACGCTCAGTGTCCTATAAATTTGACAACATCCTAGTGGTTGATTATTATTTGAGCGCTGCAGTGTGAAGCCCTCCTTCAGGTCATTGCAGTAGATTAGAGGGAGGGAGAGATAGAGGAAGGCAAGGAAGGAAATGAGGGATGAGAGGGAGGGACGGCGGTGGTGAAAGATGAAAGGATTGTGGAGGAGAGGAAAAGAGAGAGTCAGAGTTAAAGATGAACCGGCTTCTTGAGTAAATGAAGACCAAAAAAAAAAAAGACCAAACACATATTCACCAGCACTACTTATCTGTTGCACTCTAAAAACCTTCAAACCATATAACAGAAGTGTAAAGCACTCCACATTAACTACTAATTCAATAATGGTGCTAGTAAAGCAAGAGTGAGTACATGTTAGAGCTGAGGTAAGAAGGAGGCCTCAGTAGATTGACAGCGTATGTTCAACTCCCGACTTAATCCACATGGATCCCAGCCTCGACTGGCTTCAGCTCTGCTATGAGTTGTAAAGTGTAAAAGGAAAGCACAGACATGGGGCCAGGCTCAGTCCTGCAACACAAGCCCCAATCTGAGAGCAAAGTCAACAGTGACAGTGACACACAGCAAAGGCACTCATTGATGATGACTCCATAATCCTTATCCCAAATGTCAACATGTTTTCATATGCCTGTCTGACTACCCATACTGGGATAACACAGTGTTGTAAAACGGAGAGGCCAAAATGTGTCGCATTTTTAGCAATAAAGCAGATATACCATCAAAAAGCCACATAATCCACCTGACAAATGCCCCTGTCAAGAGAGGTCAGTAGATAAGCTGCAGGTAGCCTTCTGAAATGATCACCACAGAGGACCAAACTCAAACCTGACACACAGCACAGAGGGATGATGTTTCTTTTTTCTTTTACATGCAGGAACAGCTATAAGCGGGTAAATCAATTTGAACTAATGTTAACATTCCAGGTTTTTATCTTATTTCAAACACAATATATTTAATGTTTGATTTTTGTTAATTTGTCTTTCTATGTGAAAAAAGATAACTTCCAAAAGTGACTATGCCTTTTTCCTATTTCCATTCATCCTCTACTAAATTATAAATCAATTCTGTTCTTTTACTTCCAATTAGTTGTGTTGCAGGAGCCTTGAACAGAAATCTTTGGTATACTGCTTTTCTTCTGCCTGTTTCATATGTGACACAGAAGTTTTATGTCCTGAAGGGGAAACTACCTGACATTACCAAAGCCAAGTTGTTCTGCGACAATGTTCTGTGGCTCATGGGAGAGATGACCTTTTCTAGCCTGAAAAAACTCACATGCCACTCCCACTCTTTCTGCCTGAGCTGAGTCCTGTCTCCCTCCGGGGACATGTGCTCAGGCCACCTGAGCCTTTTGTCTAACTGAACTGCTGTACTGCGTTTAACTGGAACTGACTATGTAGCTTTTGAACAGCTGTATTTGCTGGGAAAGCAAATTAGTACAAAACAGTGAAGATGATACATACTATCCTCATGTCTTTTAACAAGTCACAGAACAAAGAGTAGATGGTATGAAGTTTTCTGTTATCTCTGTCACAAGGTGCCCTTTAGCAGTACAGCAATGGGACAAAGACAAAAACATCATCCTTCCACACCTTCAAAGGATTATTTGGACCATCCAAACAATGGACACGGACATCCAGAAGTGTGAACTTGTGAAAAGCTGTTTCCACTCAAAAAAGACAAAAACACAGACAGACACAAGAAAGAGAAAGTTTGCCACAACACAGCCTGTCACAATATTTATTCCCAAGTGAAAATGCTTGTCTGCCCCCGGCCTGTGAATGATGAAAAAAATAAAGGATGGAAACATTACAACCAGATGTACTTGATTCCCTCATTCCATCGGTCAAACCTAGAGTCTCTTAGGAACACTTATTGTATCCAGATTCAGACAAGATACAAACAATTACTCACACTGCCAGCAAAAGCTAATTTATTCTGTAATTAATTCTGAAATGTCATCCTCTCCCCTTTGCAAATATTTTCAGATTTCTCATTTAAACATTTGCACAATGAACCATAAAAATTCACAAGCAACCCAGCATTAAGTATGCACAAGGATATCTAAAATACCAAGATTCCTCTTAAACCTTTCATATGTTTATCTCAACTACAGTATGTGTCTAATTATTAAGTAATATGTTGCAAATGAATATAAACATTACATACAGTCCAGCGTCACAGTTTCTTAAAAGGGAAAGTAGTTTTTTTTCTCCAAATAAAGAGCACAAAAGTCTGTGAAAATCTACAGTTAACTTGTGATGGTGTGTCTATTTCTCTATTTTATAAGAGAATAACTCTCTCTAGGCACATACTCAGCTTTGTCTACATGCATACTGTAATATTTTCTCACACATACACTACAGCTGCTTCTGGGCGTTAGCTTCAAAATATCAAGCTAAGTATCAGTTGGAGAAGGGGACAAATATTCAGTGAATTCACACCAACTGTGCAGCTTGATATGCTGCAGTTAACAGAATTCTCACCAAAGCCCTTTTCACTGTCACATCAGCTATTAACGCTTCTGAGGTAAATATTGATTATACGGCCTGCTTGAAATGTCAAAAAACACGCTGCCGAGACCACTGTCTCACCTGCTTCTGATTAAGGATCCAATTAGAGACAGACAGTGCAAATTCCCTACTTGTGACTGCCCTCGCTGGATGCCATCTTAGGACACTGCACAAGCTAAAAAAAAAAAAAAAGCCTGGGCACTGAAGCTTGCAGAGATCCCTTGCACTTGGTAAAAGCCTCAATAAAATAGGATTTGTTCCAGTTGTTTACTGAGGGTTAAGAGGAGCGGCCGGGGCAGGAAGAGAACGGCAAAGCCGACAGCTGCCTGGCAGGGACTCAAATGCAGCTTAGCATTTTTCACCATTTTGACTGGCACACAATGCTCTCTTTAACTTGCAGCCATCTAAATATTCAGGGACGTATAAAGAGATGGCTGACACTGCAGCCGACTTAAGACACAGCTCAGCTGGCCAAGATTGCACCTATAGTCTCTTGGCTAAAGCTTTCCATGAAGGCTTTCCTCACAGAGACTCAATCGTAGATCCCATGTGACTAAATGGTGATTTGTACTTGTGCCACTAGATGGCAAACTAGCTTCATCACAAATTTTGTACACGGTGGGGGACAGAGCCAATGAGGAGACTGTACACTCTCTATGAGAGGATAGATGTCCTCAATGCATGAATGTATGATGTGTGTTGGGTAACATTCCTAATTAGGCAGTCTGGCAATTAGTCACTGAATACCATAAAGGATATTTTTTTATGTAGAGGGCTTACAACGATGAGAGAAGAAGGAAATAGACAAGAGCAAGAAGCTGTATGAGAGCGAGAGAGGGGGACAATAATTTTCATAACGCATTATGGCTCTTTTCAACTGCCACACAATACAAGGGGGCAAAGGTGGCATTACAAGGGTACCCAGTCATAGAACGCAGCACAAAATTGGGTAAAAAAAAACCCATTATAGAGCTACTTCAGCAAACACCAAACTCCTCACTGCCACACAGTATGCAAACACAGATCCAAAGGCAAACACAGGAAATGCAGACAGTGGATGTCTGTGGAAAACTAAGCCAAGTCAATCCCAAGGGAGCCTCAGAACAGCTCTTTACAACAGCCACGTCTCTACCACGTCTTCACAGATGAGTTTTAAGAGCTCATTGATTTTAACTACTCCTAAGGAGAGGAAAGAGGGCTGATACTATCTGAATTTGCATTTTTATGTGGTGAAAATGATAAATCTATATTATACTATGAGCTCAATCCCCACCTATCAGCTGAATGTCTGTGCAGTGTTTCCATGCGAGCTGGGTGCCTATTGCATTGGCTCCTCACTAGGCCGGCATAGCCTCTTGAATGTTCTCATCTCCTAATGGATGCTGTTATTAGTCTTGGCTCTTAGAAATTTCACAGTCTCATCTGGACTTTTGGCTGTATTATTCATCCGGAGCAGATTGCTCCCATCCTATGTTTACAGATACTGAGTGTTTCATTAATGCATTATCCAACAAGTGAATAGGAGAGGCTGAAAATCTACTTTGAATAAAGCCTGGTTCATTTTACAAACCAAATATTTGAGGTCAGAGAGAGAATACACTGTGCAAAAATCCACAGGGCGCTTACTCTCGGTACTGTTAGCCCTGGGCGAGTCTTGTGCTTCATATCACTCACCACGCATAACAGATTACACTAAGGTCCCACACACAACCATCTGTACAATATCAAGCCACTGTAAATGCGCTGCTCCCTGGCATGCCATTTAAGTGGACACAGATGAATGTATCTAAATTGGTTGTGGGCAGAATGAGAGTGTGAAGAATCAAAATATGGATGGCAGACTGTAGCAGTTGATGCAGCCTCCCACTACCACGCCTCTGTGTTCTGCAGTGTTCAGGGCTATATCTCCTGCCTGTCCAGGCCCCCTGCACTCTGAGCTCTCCTCCCTCCCCTTGGCCGAGGAAACAGCAGACATTGACAGAGCTTACTCGGGGCATGCTTCAATCCAAGCATCATGGATCCAAAATGCCCTTTTAAAGGTATTTACATTCAAAGCATTTCTCAAACGCTGTCTCCTCCTTAAACAGACCTAAAATGCCAGGAGAGTGTCTTTGTATATTACTAGACTGTTTGGAGCCAAAGAAATCCCATTGTTTGGATGACTGAAGCCGTGGTGTAGGCCGCAGTACCTAGAACAGTCACAGGGGCCAGTCACCTCTTGTCCACTGACATACCTCAATGAGTCGAGAGAATTCGGTTCAGCAGATCCTTCCTGACACACGACACTCCATTAGTGTTGCTATGACCTGGCAGACATTGACACAACATTTGAAAATGTTGGCAAGGTATAAGACACAGGCCAAGAGGATGCCAGGCCCTGATGAATTCTGACACTCGAGCAGCAAGGACATGTATATTGCTTGCAGTGTCCCTGTTGTGTGGTATAGCTCTGTCTCCTGAGAAAGTGGTGAGATTGTAGATGTATGAATGAGGGCCGTGCCCTGGCCAACTATAGCAAGCCTATCTAATGCTCAGAGGATGTATTGACCTACATTACCCCGTTGAACATCAGCTTTTACATGTATAAATACACACATCAGCTTACACACACACACACACACACAACATATACACGCGGTGACTATTAAAGCTAGTGAACAATGTGCGATCAAAGTGGCCCTCTCAAAGTCTTGCCCCCTTTATTCGTCCCTGTAATTAATTGGCCAATTAATGTGTGTTTATTCTGGACACCCATGGATGTAGCCATACCGGGGCTCTCTGGGAAAGATGAGAGTCAGACAGATAAATCAAAGCTCTGTGCATCTGTCCTTGCATGTGCCAAACGCTTCCCCCTGTAACACTCCTCTATCCCAACTGGGCCTAAATGTAAGACCTTTTCATACCCAATCAGGTCAAATCTTTGTTCCATCCTCCGTCCCAATGCACTTGACATTGACAAGATTAATTGCCTTGTGCACTGGGCAAATGTGCTACCTCCTGGTGTAATACAGGTGTCAGAAGCGTGGCTCTCTGGATTTCCTCAACATGAATTTGGACAGAGAGAGAGAAGAATAACCTATTCCATTTTGTTTAACAAGGGGTTAACGAATCCTCCCCCTGCTTGTAAAATCGCACAGGGTGTAAATCTTGCCATAAAATCTCAGCTGTGAGCCCTGCTGACCTGTAAATTCTTCTCTCTGTGTTACTCTTGCCATTGAGAACAGGTCAGGCCAAAACTGTAACTACATATGTTCATCACGCTACTGTATTTAAACACTGCTTTAAAGACACAGACCATCAATATGGTCACCAATTGTGTTGCAATGGTTAAATATACCATTGCTTTATAGGTGCTATGTGTGCGTATGCAGTAGTATATGTTAATTGAGTTACACTGAATTTAACATAAATGTGAATGTGTACATATGGGATATACTGTATTTCACTACAGTTTGTAACTATTCTTAAATTGCTTTCTGCAATTTACCACAAAATGACTAAAGATAAGCCAAATGTGTCAAGGTAAAAAAGTATCCTCAATTAAACGTACAGAATATTTACTTTTAGCCATGATTTATAATGTATTTATCTTTAATGTAAAATATATCAATGTGAAAGTATATTAAACAGATCAGTGGCATATCAGATCAAACCTGACTGAAGGCATTTGAGATAATTGAATTTACCATATCATTATAGCTGTGTACTGAGCAGGACAACAAGAAGCATGGCTCCACTCAAATAGCTGCTGTAATTTCATGCATTTAGTGTATCACCCAAATCAGCAGCCTCCCGCTGAGATCTTCTGGCAGGAAGGCTGGTATTCTCACCAGGGACTCGTTACTTAATAATCTCGCCCTGCAGGTGCTCTGGTAGAGGTCAACAGTCTGTTACAGTTGCATCACTGTTCATGTCTGCCTCCACCTATGGAGCAGGAAACCGCTGCCAAATGTCCCAGTCCCCACACGCCGAACCATAACTCCTTCCCTATCACTGTCACTGCCTGCTTTGGTCTCTACAGACACACACACTGATCCAAATGAACCTGAGCCAAGTCCATCAGATATAATATGAATATTATATATACTATGGTAGCTCAATTATCTCAAAAAAAATATTTGGCCCTGTAGAGGAGAGGCATCTAAATTCCAGTTACAGCATGCATTTGGTTTTCAGAGAACGGCATACTTTTTCAAACAAAATTAGGTTAAATGACAAAAGCTATTTACTGTGAAATGATACATAAATTTAGTTTTAAAGAAGATGAATGTTATTGTATCTAATCTGACAGTAATGTTTTGACCTGCATTATGCCATCCAGTAGAGAGTACCAGTAGGATATATGGTGCCCTGTTAAAAGGATTCCTTGCTCCATGGCGATATTGTCCTCACACGTGTACATATTTGAACATGGTTGTGCTGAGAGAAAATGACCAACAGTTTGGTAGGAGATAATAATGGCATAAGTGAAATATTATATGATTGTTCCCTGGTATGGAAGAGAACATTCAACAACTAGTTTAACCATCCAGTAAAAAGATGACCTTTGAGACATGTGCTAGCACAAGTGTGAAGAAGCAAAGAATATGGAGAAAAATATGCCTGTGCCTTTGGTCAGGACTTATAGACAGCTGTCTCAGTCATTCAGCAAAGGGCTTGAATGGGAAATGTAAACACCACTATCACTTCCAACAGACAGCAATTACCTCCCTCTTCTTTGGAAATGTGGACCAGTCCAGTTGCCAAGCAAAGACAAGACAGGCAATCTTTTCTACTTTTTTGACAGATTGTATCCATGCCACTTTAAAGTGCCCAGGCAGCTGTTGTTGATGTTCGTTACACTGTTTCAAATTTTCTTTGACACAAGTGAAGAACCGAAAGTGTGTCTGCACTACAATTACTGACGTGCATTGATCTGGGACTGTGCTATCAAATGATCTGAAGTGATGACAGCTGATGAATGTGATGTGACAGCAGTTGAGGTTTTGAGATGTAGACTTGTATCATTTTACAAATAGCCATCTCTGCCATATAACTAGAGGATAGTCTCTTTACTGAGAAACTGTCTTCAACAAGTGAACATCATGCTTACACCAAAGTTGTTCTCTGGTTTCATTCGACTTGCGGCTTAAGGATCTCATGACTTACTGATATGTGCTTGTGGGGAAAACATAACGCACACTGATATAAGGCTCCATACTGCTGCATGTCTACATTCACATGATACAAAGGCATGAAAGACACTTTTAGAGGAACCTTTTGCACCTGCATCTGTTACATAGAGCTATCTTGTACTTTCAACTCTGTGAAAAACATTAGAATAAACTTTACGTTCTAGTAACTATAATTCAAAAGTGAACAATAGAGTTAAGAACAATGACTTGGGAATAAATAACTGATAATCTGTTGGACCCTGTAATTAGTGACCACGGTGGGTCTACAGCATAAAGCCTGAGAGTGGGAGCTGATTCAACATAGAATGAATAACCTGTTAGAGAAATCAAAGTGCTGCCATATCTCCGAGTTCCACTCTGTATGTTTTTTTCAATAGCCATCAAATACTCTGGGTGGATTATTTTACCTGTGGTATTGGTGTGGCACACCATGTCACTTAGTGAGAAAATGATTTCTCCTAGATTAAGTCTCTGTTTTAATGGCTTTTCCCTCCACAAGGTCATCTTGTGTGGCTTAGCTAGCAACTGTCTCCAAGCCTTTTCATTTTCATTGTGACTGTTGTTATCTCCTTGACATATGAGGCGAGCATCTCATGTGGCACAGTGTCATCCACCCACATCCACAGCTGAGCTACGCAGATGACTCTTTCTATAAGAAACAGGAGCCATTTAACAGGAGGGAGAGAGATACCAGAGACAATCGGAAAGCAGTCAATTGAGAATGTCACCTCGTACCTGAAGGTAAAGTCTTTGTAGCATCAAAGATGACAAAAATCTCACCTTACGCACAATAAAATACAACCGCATATTTATCACTGAGCTACAACTCACCAGTTATCAATCCATATAATTTGCCAACTGTGCCAACTAGTTAACTCTTTAAGCCAAATAACTAAATAACCAACTCAACTTACATAAAAAAATCAGTAAGAGGATCTATACTGCATAATTAATTAGAAGAGAACATCCTTAGTAGCAATTGCACTGTTTTGCTTCCTCAAAGGCTTGCTGGAGTTCCATCATGTCTACATTAGCACAGCTACAGTATGTCTAATAAGAACAAACACTGTGCAGCACATCTGTCAGACGTTTGCATTTTCCGAAGCAGGACACAGGGATCCTTGACACAGTGGAGGCCCTCAGCTGATTAAAGAGTATTTAAAATGCTCTGCATTCACATGAAAATAGTGTATCATATAAAGAGAATATATTTCTAAGGCTTATGCATCAATGGTCCCAAAACATGTAATTAGAACAAATGCCTGTCCACGATGTATGACAACATCACATCACAATCACGCTTCCATAGCAAACCAAGGGAATCCACATGGCATTTGTCAGTGACTTATATTTAGCAAGGACTTCTTTTTCTATACAGGTACATTTATACAGCTAATAAGGCTTAATGTGGTGTTAGGCATGGATTCAAACTCCAAAACCCACCTTGTAATGGGGGATTTCTTAAGGTGATTATTTATTAATCCATGGGAACCTACTGCCTTGCCCAGAGATGAACCCATGTCTGCACTGAACCCACTCACAACACAGTGCCAACTACCAAAGCAGAGTATGCTGGGAAGACTTGGCATGACACGAATAAACCAAGCTTGCCGTGGCGTTCCTGTTTATTTTGGCTTTCAGGAAGCAGTGTGCATTGACCAAGCGTAGGTTTTCAGTCCTATTTTGAGCATGCAAAATGACGTCATTTGGTACTTTTGCAATGCTTTCTGCTATCAAATCCCACATCACTTTTGTATGCACACAATCCTTTATTATACAGTCCCTCATATTTATATATTGATGACTGTCAGACAGGCACTTCTCTGCAATGCCAGCTGTTTGTATGAGCATACCAAATAATTGGCTTACAAATGACTACACTGAAAACTCTAAAATTCCAAGGTTGTTCTCTTCAGCATGCACATCTTTCGCCTCCTGGGCCTGTGTAGGACAGGGTCAGAATACAATGACAACATAGAGCTTAGCACATCACCACCTGATTAATATTTTGGCACACCACAGTTAGCGAGGGGGACATGTTCTTTGTTACTGGTGCTCCCCATGTTCTTTCTGATCTGCTGTTATGTGCCACTGAATTTCAAAGTCCTACTTTTTGCCTATCATTCTGTGTCAATGCCATCCATAATAGATAAAACCAGGCCATTCACATTACTATTAATGGCAATGTGTAATGTGGGGGAAATACATTCCCATAAATTCCTCAACATGGTTGGGCCCTTACCTCCACCCTGGCAAACTGAATTAGTCATCCATCAAGGTAATAAAATAAAACCAAGATTCTGTGAATGTTAGACATGGGGTCACAGAGGGGGCTGGGTGACTGCCCTTGAAATCCGCTTTTGCATATGTTGCTTTAAACTTCAGAGATAGATCGGTGCAAATGGCATCATTCCTCTTCTCCGCACTACAATGTCCTCCACATCTCCTTGAAGTAAATCTAAATGGCTTAGAGTGGTTGTGTTTTCCTCAACTATAAATTGAAGTAGACAGTGTGAGAGATGGCCTGGCTTGAATCTAAGGACTTGTGAAAGCTTTCCACTCCCAGCTATTCTTTGAAGGTTGTGAAGTGGTCAGTCTATGTCAAGATATTCTGCATCATTTGTACATCAGCTACGGCTCTTAGTGAAACCAGTAAGTTGCAAGTGTGGACAAGTGTCACTAATTGGGTGAGAGTCTCCTGCTGTCTCAGCTGGCCACTAGCTAGCCTCTGACAATGGTATATGTCCACCTTCCTAAAAATAAGCTGTCAAACTGCAGAAACACAGATTGGTCAACAACGTTGAGGCCACATGTGACTCCTAGAGCTAAGAATAAGCAGAAACCTTAGCACATTAACAGTCACCATGAAGTCAGCCAGTCATCAAAGACAGGGTATTAATAGATCAGAACTGTGTCTTCAGCAACAACAACAGCAGGAAGTGTGAAATGGCTAGTATAAAGCCCTGTGGTGCAAGAAATATTATGGGTATATAGGAAACCAAGAAGCCACAACATCAAACACAGAGTGACTTTCTATTCCTCAAAACCAATTATGATTGAAAGATTCATCATAAAACTGTTCCACAAGAAAAGCGCACACCATAATTGATGCCTCTGACACTCCGTCCCTTTGACGCTCCATCCCTAATTAAGTCAGGTTAGGTATGAAATAACACAGAACTAATGAAGTAGAGAGACAACAGCATCAAAAACACATCTGCACCAGCCTCTGAGTTCACTTTTGTTGACCGCGAATACCTTCCCTGAAAATAGATTACTCCATGCATTGTGGGAAATGATCCATTGAGAAATTATACAACCAACGATAGGTCATAAATTGTTAATGTTATTGGAACAAGTTTTGAGTTTGAATGTATTCACACACACACACTGAAGGGTGGAATTCTTGAGTATTATGCATCATCTCGGCTCTTGCTTAATCTGAAAAGAACATTTTCCTGACCTACTTATGGGTGCTCTACAGCTCAACCTGCTATATGTTTTATATTAGCCTAATGTTTTCTTCACATTTTATGATCATTCTCAGACAAACTGGAATTCTCAGTCTTCTGAAGAGCCTAGTTTTCATCATGGTGACAGGCAAAGGTATTCACACTAAGTCTATTAAGCTGGACACAAAAGGACACTCTCTTCACCTGTCTACCTGTGAACACTGTCTTTTCAGCTGTGATGTCAAGGAACAACAACAGTCATCAGCCCACCATAATGTTACACAGTTTACACAATACTAATGTCAGAACACCATGAATTACAAGTACTTCTCAAATGAAATGGAATTTTGCAACCGTCCCACAAAGAATGTGAGTTATTTTTTTTATTTTATTTTTTTGACAAAGCTTTGAAGAGAGGACCTCCTGAATTAACAATATTAAATGTAGTAGTAAATGCATACTTTTGATTTACATTACAGATTCAGACACTTGTATTCCTTACCGTTATTACATTCAGAGGTGACAAATAAATACATGTGGTGTAATGTTTCCATTGATTCAGTCATGGACATTGTCTACCCCAAATCAAGCTGGCCTTTTAGGACAGTGAATACTGTCCACTGCAGTCACCCAGTGGGGCCTAACCATGTGTGCTGCCAGTCATAGTGTGAGTGTGTGTGACCCCTTGACCATGAAGCCCATTCATTATTGTCATACAACAAGCCCACACACATCCCCTTCTCTCTTTGTAGGCCCAGCACAATCCCTTTGCCAGACATCATCTTCGCCTCCCCCCAAAACAACAACAGCCACTCAGCTGCCGTTTGGCCTTTCCCCAGGCCAGGTCCTCAGTACAACCACTAGCCAGGCCACACAACTGGTGGACTGTTTCTGTTTACTCACCCTTTTGCCCTCTTTGCCTGGTTCCCCTGGCACCCCAGCCAATCCCTGTGGGAAAAGGACAAGTATCATAGTGAATTGGGTGCTAGATGCATGTGGCATTACGGGGAGAGATTATGGCTTGCTTCTTGTAAAAACTGATGCAGACAGATGTTTGTGCCACGTTTTCAGCAGACCAGTGGATAACTAGTGGGCTTATTTTCAGTGATAGGAAATGCAGCATTAGCTTAGTTAAAATTGCATGAATAGATAGGAGTGAGTTTGCACAGCTGCAGTTTCCATTCTTGCTCAGTTTCTAGATGACTTCTCCAGGATCCCCTTAATAGGCAATTTTCAGGCTCGGTTAATCAGAGCTTAATTCCATTATTCTACACAGTATCTTGATAAGGAACAATTAGTAAGTTAATCATGGTACGTTCTGAGTAGTGATTTTGTTT
Source organism: Sander lucioperca (assembly GCF_008315115.2). Classification (NCBI taxonomy): domain Eukaryota; kingdom Metazoa; phylum Chordata; class Actinopteri; order Perciformes; family Percidae; genus Sander; species Sander lucioperca. The sequence goes on from NC_050187.1 coordinate 17,356,275, forward strand.
TGAAGTTCTTCTGAAAAGATATACTTATGGTGCTTCAATAATTGCTAGTAGTTGATTGTTTGAGCACATAGTATGTGCAATTTGTCGACTGAGCAAAACTTGTGGGATATTATACATAAATGTGATGAATAATTTGTTACCTTTTCTCCTTTGTCACCTGGAGGGCCCTGCATGTAGCAAATAAAGAGTTATGTTTACAAGAAAACAAAGGCATAAACTCAAGAAGACAGAATGCTTACATATTTTCAGTGAAAACTATATTAACTTTGTTTAAGTACCTGATCTCCTTTGACGCACTCTTTGTCAGCCTTGGAATCAAACAAACAATCAAAAGCGTGACAGTCAGTATGAGAACACGACTCACATGATTCATAAATACAGGAGATTATCAACGTTTGCCAGTTACAGGCAAGAAACCCAGTTGGTCAGGAGGTAATTATCTTTGGCTGCGATGACCCGAAGAGAAGTCAGGGCATAGCTATTACAACTCCCCAGACACCCTGCTGGCCACTGTCAGGAAAGGGCAGACAGAGTCATCTATCCACCAGGCCACAGAATGGACGCAAGGCCACATACAACATCTCGGCTTTCCGAATAATTGGTGTCCTCTTTCAATTGGCATCCAAAAGTCAAATGCTGTTGACGTTTCTTGGAAACAGCTGCAAAAATGGACATTTACAACATATGTCTTGCACGTTAGTCAGAGGCCTCATGCAAAGAACAAACAACAAAAGATAAAAATAATTTAACAAGGAGGCTGACAGCCCTGAGATATTTGCAGCTGTATCTATAATAAAAAAGAGTGACAGCTCTGACCTGTGACACCTTAAATAACACATGCCTCAGTCCATGCAGTGCTTTTGATAATAAATCAATTATTCATGTACAATGGTACATCTTTTGTTGCCTTGTGAGCACAGAGTTTTGACCTTGGGTAACAAGCAATACAATGCAAATCCACTCAGCAGCAAGTCTACACTACTTTAGTAACTTCCTCCCAACATTTTCTGCTCACATTAACCAGCCAATTTACTGGCACAATGTGAAAAAGTTTTGCTCAAAACTATGTTTCCCTGCTTTACAGGGAAATTAGCTTTATTAGCTTGTCCTTATAGCTTGTCCTTATAACTGTAAATTAGCATTGGAGAAAAGCTAAGGGATGGTGGCCGTGTTCTGTGGGTATGGTAGGCACTTTGGTGACATAAAAGGGGCAAGCCAGAAGCAGTGGGACACAGTTTTTGTGACACTCCATAGCTGATTAAAACCAGCAGGCTGATCCCCTCATGATGTGTACATAATTAGCTAACCAGTATACCTTTAATCTCCAGCAGCCGTCAACTCCCTGGCTACAACGCACTGAGAGTAAGTGTGTTTGCATCTGTCCACACATTCATTATATGTGTTGATAGGCGAAAATACAAGCATCTGCTAGTACATATATCTGTCTGCTGACAGCACAGGAATGAGCACATTTCTGGGTTATGTTCTCTGTCCTCTCGATTTTTACAAGACCACAGAAAAAAGCACTAGTACAACTAGTCCAATTATAAGATCGAAATACATAAAGCATGGTGTAGTTCTTCTCGGGTGTCTGTAAATGTGAGAAGTCTGCAGGGACAGCCACCAACGCAATAAGTGCATGTCTCACCCATGTGGGATACAGCCAGCGACTACCTGTCAACCCCCCCCTCACCCTGAGGCTTGGAGCTCTACTCTTCTCTGCCTGGCTGCTCATCCCTGTCCTTTTTGGCCCCAGTAAGGATGCCCACTGAGCCCTGTCAATCTGCTCCTTGTTTGACCCATTCCCAGGCGATGGTAATGTGACACAGAGACTGCTCACCTGAGTGCCTCACTTTCCATCTCTGTGGGCCAGATGTTTTAACACTGTGTGTAGCACCTGGTCAGCCAAAAAGGCTGTGATACAGTATTTACAAAGCTCAGGCCAGCCATTTCAGGTCACACCTGCGTGAGTAGATTCCGACATTTCTACTTCTTCTGAATGTCCTTACATATACAGATAGCATAATGAGATGTAAATGTAACAGTGTGAACTTACAGGCAGCCCCCGAGCTCCAGGAAGACCCACATCACCCTGCAAAGGAAGATAATAATTAGTAAAAAATAAAAAATAAAAACTCAGTCAATAACACCTTTATCATTCTGTGTGCAATGGAAATGGCTACAGCTAAATCGGCAAAATATATTTTTGGACTTTTGAAGATCTAGCCTAAAGGCCAGCCATCATGTCTGTGATAAAAACTGAAGGTCAGGATTTTACTATTCATAGCAGTACTATCTCAATATATGCACCATGTGCTATAGAAGGCCATTAACTGGTATTTACAGTATGCCTTAAAATGAAGCCCGTCTGATGACTTTCAAACTGTCAGACAACTGGCAGGTGGGCTGGTGCTATTAAATATGACAGGCCTTAAAATAAACACAGCCGTACTATATCATGTAAAAGCTTTGCAGTATTAACAATGGACAGGTATGATAACATTGTTTGGTGACTGTGACATACAGACAGTCACAAAAAGTCATATAAGGAAAGAAGTAGATGTCTTTTGACGCCAGCATAAACCAGTGTAAGCAATGATCTCACATGCTTTTTACTGCCTCCCTTGTCTTTTCAGATAAAACTCGTGTATCACTGTCTAATATTTTTGCAGTTCTGTCCTCCTTTTCACCACAATCCCAACAGTACTTTATAAAGCACCGAGTTGAAGATCAGTGGACTTTACATCTGGCAATACCCGTTTATCAGATGTGGATAAAAAAAAAAGAAATGGTGTTTGTAGTTCATATCCATTTTGTTGTCTAAATGAATGTCACAGCTAAACTATGCCTGCTATGGGATATGCAAGGAACTCATTACTTTATGCTTCCAAATCTGCCTCCCTCTGCCAGTTTCAATACAAACAAACGTTTCCTCCACCCCCACCCTCCCATCCAGAAAATAGGATAAAATATACTGCGATTCTCTGTTGTCTTCACAGAAACACACAGACCTCATTATAACTTCAAGGCTGGCAGACAGAGCGTTACACCTACAATTATGTGGTGAGTTCTTCCAAAAGACAACAACAACAAATAAAGCCCCAATAAGGGAGGAAAATGAAAGAGCGGGAGATATGGCAACTAATTACAGGAAAAAAACATTTCATCTTATACATGGAAAATAATCCCACTGTGGGATGACAAGAAAAGAAAACTTCAAAAAATATTTTCTGCATTGCAACAAGAGTTTATCTAATTCATGTCAGTGATGTCGGGGAACAGGCTATAAAGGGGCTGCAGATAAGAACAAGGTTTTGCATCAAACTCCACTGCTGCACTTCCAGCTTGTCTTAAATTCTAGGCTTATGATAGCCTACTGCACAGGACATACCTTTTGGATTTCTAATATTTGGGACCAAATGTCAAATGTATTCTAAATCAAGAGACCCTGTGAGAAGTCACTAAACAAGAAGGCAATATTATGCATTACAAACAGCTATCCCTATGAATATACAAATACTCTGCAAATATAGTGAGTGGAACATTTTCTCTCAGCCTGGATAAAAGTTACTCTATATGACCATCAATAACCTCTTGCTAAGTTATGATGGCAATAACAGTATTCTTTAGCTGGCCATGTTTGGAGTAGCAATCATAGCAGCACTTCAAACAGATGGGCAAACATGTTATTGAGACTGGGATTACAGCTCATGAAAGTCAAGCAGATTTCCTGAAATATCTAAATTATTTTCCTTTAAAAAAGAAAAAAGAAAACAAGGATGGTGTAATTTTGTCCGGGGGCCAGTCTGTATAGCAGACTCACTCACTTTGTGTCCTTTGGGACCAACTGGACCAACTGGACCAACTGGACCAACTGGCCCTGGGTCACCTTTCAGACCCTGGAAACAAAAAATATACAATATGTTGAAGTATATTTCTTTTTAGTGAGAGTTACGGATTAAAAGATAGTTATAAAAAAACAACAACAACGTGTTACTGTATGTTACTATGTTGACACTAAGTAGACAAGTATCTCATGCAGGTGTGAGATTCTCATGCCTGCCACAACCAGTCAATGAGAGAAGAGCAAGTACTGTCACTCATTAGACGCTGCATGTACCAAAAGCCTGCTCAGAGATTTACAATCAGTGTTTTTACTCTCGTCACACTTAGGTTTAGCAAGGACTGTGATTGTCATTGTTTTTACACCTTGAAGCAGAAAACCTGAGGGTGGAATTGAGCTACGCAAACTCGGGGCAAAGTCAAGCCTCTCGGTGGTGAAATGTGAAAGAGGAGGGACAGCTGAGATAAAGAGTGATAGCTGATGAATGAGACTTGACACATATTGACAGGCTAAATTTGCAGCGAGTCTTGTTAGGTGTGACACATTTGGGCCAGTCGCAGCAACTCTTTAAAAATGGGTTAAAATGGGTAACAGGAAAAATGGGGAATGTGAGCGGTCCAAGTCTGCAAAATGATTCAGAAATACAATAATTTGTCACGGTTAAATTTAGAGTTAGAAAGGCTATTAATAGTGAATTATATATCTGCAGAAGATGATTACCTACCTTTATCACATTAAGTCTGGCTCCACCAGAGACGTGACTAATTCATTGCCTATTCCCTGCAAGCCTCATATTACACATTACCAATTCAGAGAACAGAAGCAATACTGGTGTAAAACAATTGCCCCTATGGTAACAACAGCTAATACAAGTTGCCTATAAGTTGCACTTATGATGACATGACTGTGTAATGATTTTATCAGATTGTATCACTTAATGCGGGCCCTCAGCCCACACACACTGTCAATAATAGAGCAGCTGTCTCTTAGCTGTACATGAGAGCCAGATATTTATTTAAATTGACAGCCAAACCACTTTACTAGGGCAATCTGACACAAGGGGATCTAGAAGCAAATTCTCCTCTGAGTTATTACGAGTAGCACAAACGAAGGAGCATCAGAGCACAAGGCTCATCTGCTAACAAGGACGTAAACAACTTTGTGTTCTGTCGACTACGGAAGAGTATTTGATTCATCTTGTAAGAATTTCGCCAGCATTTTTGTAATGAGATCTTGTCTCATTGTTGTGTTGTAAAGCCTCTTGTAATATAAACACATTTTGTTGTTATTTTCATCCTATACATTCATTATGTGGTGTCCTCTTGTTATTTTGAGAAAAGGCTGACAGTTGTTCCCATTCACAGCTTTGTGTTTGTGAGTTAAGAGCAAATTCAAACACACTTATGAAACCACATTACTACACATTATTCACTTCAGCTATGTAGAATGACATACTTTAGCATCATCTTTTAAAGTATGCTCAGTTCAGAGACATGGGAAGTTAAATTAATATATACGGTATAAGTGACCTGCAAAAAACTGACCACTCGTAAAAATCCAAAACACAGGGAATTCAATAAATCTAAGCTTAAATTAGTGGGTGTTATTTTACATTGGTTAAAATAAAGCACTGAAGCTGCTTAGCATCCTAAAACAACATGGTCTGCCTAGGACTGACATATTTAAGTTAGAATGACTTACTCATATGATTACTTTGTGGGTTTAAAAAAAAGAAAAATGGAGGTTTTTATGTTGCCTCTCCCGCAGACTGCAGACACAAGACAATATGTTTACAGAGGAGTTGACAGAGGACTACCATAATAGCTGGAATGAACTTGTGCACGGTGGTGAGTTATTTTCCCCATGGCACATATCCTTATCAGAAACCAAATTCAGGTCAGTCTGAAGCTCAGTCAGTCAAAATGTCACTCTTTCATCCTTTGTTGAATGATAAGTCGCTCAACTTGTTTTACAGTCTTATATGTATGCCACTGATAAATATTTTAATCACAACATTCAACAAAGCGGTTTTACATAAAAAGATTAGTAATTTATCAAGTTTTCCAAATGCTAACAATGTACTCTTTCAACTTATGCTGAGTGATGCTAATGTTCCCATGTGTGCTTGTGGTTGTTAATTTAGTATGATAAACGATGCTGTGTGAGTAACTGTGTGATTATTCAGATAATTCTAGGGCTGCAGTGTTGTCAGCGATAGGACTTGTGGAACTTCCCAGTACCCGGACCTGTCTGTAGTAATACACATAACCAGTGCAAAAGTGAGCCCTCTCAGGTTTTTGGCAGTCTTGCAAATTTTGCATCAAATCTTACTCAGGTACATACAGAATAAACTCTCTAATTGTCTACTTTTACTAGAGCCAACACTATACACCATGTTTTCTGAATTAATTCAGAGTTGGTGCTTTGAATATGTTCACTATATTTTAGGGTATTTAGTATTAGGGCACAAACAATTGGTTGTCAAAATAAAGACTACGTATCATAGTTTTATTTTGTCTTTTACACTGTGGACATTTGTATGCTTATTTTATAGATATGATATGATATGATCCTCACATAACAGAAAAAAGGTTTCAATTTGTTCAACTATAGGAGAGCAGAAATGTAATATACGTATTGACATAATACTGTATTTAATGCAACTGACACAACAACAAGGTACAACAAGGTTTGTTGCAAAGCCCTGGGCCAAAATCTACAAATCTTTTATCCTGTTTCACTCTTCTCCAAGCCTCCACCATTAGAGACTTATAACAGTCGTTCTAATGTTGTTCAAGCAAAAATGAGGTGTTAGAAATAATACAAACGTTTACATATACTTGTTGTATACTAAGGGATAAGATCATTTTAAAGTAAAAACGAAAGGATTCCTTCAAATTAGAATGGCTAAATATAGTTCTAAACAATGCTGTTTTAAAAAGTCTTATCTGACCAACACTCAATTATACAAGTTTGATATATTTTAATGATTGTCAACAAAGTCTCATCTCTGAAGTAGGAAACATCTAATGACCCCTTAAGGAAAGAAGTATATTTCCTTTTTTTTAGCATCCTACCTTCCACACCATAGCCTAGTTAAGATTCTGCCCTTTGTCTAATGGACTCAGTCGTGAGCCCATAGGCCCAATTCAGATGCACAGTGACACTGAGGGCGGTGTAGACTAGAAGGGCTGGATATATTGGTAGCTTTTGTTGCAAGCTGTGGGTTTTGTGGCATTTGTACAGGGAAGGTTGAAAAAGGAATGAATAGGCCGGTGCTGGCTCTGTGGCTGTCGTTCCTGCAGCACGAGGTCAGAACACTGTGGGGAGCTGTGTACACTTGCCTGATTACACACAGCACTGTGTCTTGTCAGTCCTGTAGCGGTGGGGCCACAAGACAATCTGGCAACTCCCCAGCACAGGACAGCTAAAGCAAGCAAGAAGCAGGGATGTACAAATGCATTCTAATTATGTTTACTTCTACCTTTTACAAACCAGAGCAGCCACAGGTCAATGCCATTGTCTGACAAGAGGTAGAATAATTGCAAGTTTTAGTTACTGTACACAATTTAATCATCACAAACTGGGTTTGACCTATTGGGGAGAGGCTAAATTAAAAAATGTAGATGTACTATGTATTCATTCTGGTGGGGAAATGTTGTAATACTGAGTGACAGGCCGTTAAAGCTCTGTGGAACAGGATCTCTAAGTAACATAGATATCTCGAGTGCCAGCCTACAAATGCCAGGGAGGTTACAGCAGGAAATGCCTTTTGTGACTTTCCATTTGCTCAGCGATACACCACATACAGTGTGGTGATGTAAGACTAATCACATTGAGTGCTAGAAAAGATATCTTTTTGGCATGTCTGTTTCACTCTATGAATAAATACAGTTTACCAACCTAACATAAACAAAGGGCCATTGTGTGAGGGTATCAGAGTTCACTGTCAGAGATCCTCTGAGGATATCATGTTCTATCAGCATTCCTTGACTTTTCTACACCACTTCACTCTTCAATTGAACATGTATCCATAAATGAAACTTGGATTACCCACAAGATAACACGGTGTGCACTCCTTCTGTCCCTTGGGATGTGTATCTGCAAAACGATACCAGATCACATGCTCATAGATAGAATTCTGGCTTCTCAGGTGTCTACTCAAGCCTTAAATAACACACTAGCTTTAAAAATGGAATATGAGCTAATTGCAGTAAAGGGACAGATCGGGTAATAGAGTCACACAGTAAATACGTTAACTGAAATGATCTAGTAAATGTATTTATGCAACATAACAGTTTTTAATTTGTTTACAATCAATGATAGTATCCTACATCTTTCCTGATGTTCTTATCTTCTTCTGGCTTCCAACTTGCTCCCTTTTTAAAATACACGGAGCATTACAACCACAATTTACTGAAATTAAAATTGAATTATATGTTATGATGGGAACAATAAAAGACAGCAGTATTCAATTCACTAGATGAGCATTTTTCTCAATATTGAAGCAACTAAAACTAAATCAAACCAGTCAACCACCACTTGATTGCAGATATAAGTAATGTAGCAGTATCATTATATCATATATTAATTATACACTGCATATGACCACATGATCTACCTTTATAATGTTAAATACGGTTTTACAGACCTAAAGATGTGCGATATCTACATAATGGACCGGAACATCTGCAGTCTAGGCCCTGCAAATAATGTCTTTTGGACTTTTAACGCTCTAAGAAATGATTACTGTAAGTGATTAACTGGTTAAGAAGGGTCAACCTCATCCACTCACTTACGGAAGCAGGGATACTGGTTTTAACCCATTAATCCTTGACTGCTCTATGCTCACATGGGGCACATTAGACATGGGGCTAGGTTACAGTACCTTATGTATTTTATTCCGTGTCCTGCCTTCATATTGATCTAAATCAAATACAAGGGTTAGGTCAAGAAATCAAATACATCACAGAAATTAGCACAGCTGTGAAATAGACTAATAATGAACATCCCATTACAGCTTGATTTATACTGTAATGTTATGGGTAGAGAGACTGTGTTAATCTAAGATTTTTTTTGGTTTCCACAGAATTTCCAGAGGGGTGCATATAAGGAAAAGGTTATCTATTGTATCAATTGTGATAAATGGCCAACATTTGTGTTGGGATTATTTGCTAAAAAAATATGAAGGGTAGAAATGCGGTTGATTTCTTCTCTTGAAAGTAGCTAGACTCAATATTTCTATATTAACCATAAAGCACAAGACTACTTGTATGTAAAAGGAGTTAATCGGGGTGACAAACCAACAGAGAGTATTGGCCTACTTTGTAACTACAAAGTAGGCCAATACCTCAGCTCTACAGAGCACTTTAGAGTCTATCAGTCTGTTTTGGTTTTATGGTCCACAACTTTACTGTTCAGGTTCATTCTCCCTGCTCTCATCATTTTTTGCCAAAAAAGCTGTAAAAACCTACTGTTCGCTAGTCACCCACCCAACACTAAATGGCAAATCGATAAAGTTAGTGACTAGCTAGTGAACATATTGGAGCTGTTAGCTGCTTAAGAGCCAAACAGTTACCTCAAGAGTTAGTAGAGACCAAAAGCAGAGCTAAAAGAAGAGTGAATATTGGACTTGCATTCATGAATGAATGGTTTTATAATGCTGCAGTCATGTGCACTTCGGTTTCCGGATTCCTGAATTGGGAAGTCGTTCTTCCAACTCCGGTGTGTTCACATCTTCTTTGTAGTGTCCATGTTTTTCCCCACATTGCAACTTAAGGCCATAATGTGGAAAAAAACATGGATCCTACAAAAAAGATGTGTTGTATTTTATTGCTCAAGATGTTAAAACAACACATTGATGGCTGTTTCCAGTATTTATTACCAGTTTGAAGCTTTATATTAGTGCTTTTGTTCCAGACTTGTTGCTGCACCAGCAAACGTTACATTCCCTAAAACCACTAAAATATTGCTTTACCTGACTTGTTATTAGGGTTAACGCTAATAAACAACTTTTCTATCTAATCTAGGTCACTCTATGTGGACAGCAACTAACGGTTACAACCTTATACGATCACTACAAATTACATGTGAGCAAAAATGTACAGTACATTCAATATGTGAATTAATAAAAAGTTTCTTAACATTAACCCAACATTTACCTTCGTCGGCCATGTTACAACGCAATATGGCGCCAACTCAGAAAGTTGTGTAGCAAACATTTCGATAACTTTCGGAGCTGTTGTTTCAACTTGAATTTTCCCAGTCGGGAACTCATTTTTTTCCAATTATTCCAACACCACATAAATGCAGCATAAACTCCAGAAAATTGCCAATCTTAAAAGAATTTTCGTACTTAGCATCAGATAAAAAGAGGTGTCACGTCGCATCAATGTCATCTCTGTGCTTCCAATACAAAGACAGGCCCAGGCCATGTTTAACTTACCTTAGCTCAAAGACAAAGCCCAGCTGACACAGATGTATTGGTAACTGGCTTGCTAGCTGACAATATACAGCCAGTTGAAAGCACATCATTTTCACTTTTGATTTAGCTAGACTGGCAGTCTTTGTGCTAAGCTGGGCTAAACACACCGAGAGCCATCCATTAAAATATAGTCCCCATTTTTTTTTACTTTGTTTCAAATCAGTCAATGAAGTTGGGCACAGTATAATGAATCCTTAGAGGGTATGCATGGTGAGTAGGGATGTAACGAATGTCGTGAATCGAATGATGACAGCTAAACGGTATAAAGTGTGGCTGTATTTCACTGATTCCAGCACCGGGATGTACAACAGTCTGCAGCTAAAGACACAGAGGAGACTCGCTGTGCGTTGAGACAGCATGGCCACTGGCGCTGTCGGATAAACAACTGTGACGTGACTTAGTGTTGCGTTTGGGTCCAACTCCGTAAGCTTCTGTTGCATTCAATGTTGTTGTAAAATACCCTTCTGCCATCTAGTGTTTCTTCTTTTTGTTGTTTAACAGCAAATGACTGGTGAAAAAAGTTGTTCTTATAAGTTATTGTTATTACATTTTTTGAATAAATCATTTAAATTTAACCATATGGCCTTAGCAATAAACAAGCCTTTCTTAAATCTATACTTTTTTTATTTATTTAAGATAAAATACAATTTCAGTTGCACTTTTGATAAGAGGACACATCTGCTGTTTTGCACAGTTTACATAAATAAGAAATGTTTTTCAGTCACTTCATTCTGTTAAAAAAATCGTGAGAAAATCGTATTGTGAACTTAAAATCCTGAATCATATCGAATCGTGAGTTGAGTGTATCGTTACATCCCTAATGGTGAGCCATGTGAGAGTGACCAAAGAAAGCCCAACCGCCCCTATAGGATTTACAAAGATGAAAAACAAGTCACCTCTCCTGCTGAAAAGTGTAATTGTTATTTTCCATAATCATTGACTCTTTACTGACATAAGAATAAGAATATCATTTCTGGTTTCCGACTGAGCACCACTAACGATGATGCCTCCCACACACACAGAGAGGAGCAGGACGGCCTGTCAGCATTCCCTTGGTCCAATGCTGCTAACTTAACAACTCACAACACTTTTTTTAGACAACCCTAACACCCGTGACGACAAATCTAGAAACTTCTCTAATCTAAAAATTCTAACAATGTTGTTACCAAATATATTTATGCAAATACGTGGCTAATTTTGATTTGTACATACACATTGTAGACCCTTGCCTCCTGAAACAGGGCTGGACTTGATGTACTGATATGCAAAATAGCAAATGACATCAACTGGTGACATCTAGATGAAGTTTTGAGCAGCAGCACAGTCTCAGTCTCTCTATAGTGAACAAGCTTCCAGCTGTTTTTCCAGTTTATGCACCGCTGTTGTCCAGTCAACTGGAGCCCAGGGTGAACCAGTGAGCAAAGAAAGAAGGGCTGCTCACAATCTCTGTCACTTTCCCTGACTACACTGATTGCTATAGCAATAATAATGTCGCTCACATTCTTCCATTATAGCTGGTGCAATATTATGACTACAAATCAGTCAGTCTCTGATGTAGATGGAGTTTCCAGTTAGGTGGTTTTGATCTCCTTCAAATTTCTATGTAAATAAACTTGATCATGGCATTCATATGCAAATATACATGTGACGACAAGTGGCTTTTCAAGCTGCCAATAGCTACTTACATTGGAACAAAGCAAGCTGTGCTGGTTGTGGGAAAACCTGCCAAATTCAGTTTTTTTAAATCTTTTTTACCTTCAACCTGAATTTTACTTGATTTCCTGCACACTCACAATTACTTTGATCCACTGTAACCTTCTTAGGTTACTTCAGGGAAATACTGATGGGTGGAAAGCAAGCAGAAAAAGTACAGAATTCTATTCAGTACATTTTTAACAAGCTACCTTCCTACTCATACAAACTGTTTTTGAATACCAAGTTACTTCTACTTCTAGTACGCTGTAGCTCAATACTCTTTTGACTCAAATTTTATTTTTATCTCTTGTTTTATTTTCTGATTTCTCTCAGAGTTACTGTTAGGGCAGAGTGCACGTCAACAGCCTGCAGGGAGGCTGATTTCTGTGGCAGCTGTTTGACTACTCAAGGGGGTGATGGCGATGAAAAGAAGTCTCTTTATTAAGCTACTTTAAACTGACCATCTGCACAGTTACAATCTGAGAGTGTGCCATTGTGGGCAAACAAACACTGTACAACATAAAACACCCTTTGACTTAACAAATACTTTAAAGGAATGTTGCTTGTGGCTAAAACAAACTTCACTACGATCCATGAAGAATAGTGTATTACTAATGCATTTGCATTTAGTTAAAGAAGAAATAAATCATTTACTAGCACTTTTTGTTGTGGTTCACATGACATACATTAGTTTAATCACTGCAGCCAAATTTAAAAGTATGCTATAACGTTTACCCTGAAATGACAGAGATGGGGCCAAGGGTAATTTGAAAAATTAGTTTAGTCCATTAGTATGCCAAGCCTATAGAAGCATACATATCAATTAATTTCACGGAAGGACATTGCAGGCTCTAATACACTGAGATCCACTTCAGATTTGACAGGCACCTGAAAACAGCCACGCAGAAAACTACGCTTTGCTCCTACCCCCAGGCCATCACACAGCAAATGGAAAGCCTATAAGAATTGATTCTCTGACGAAACTAGATCTGGCTGATGTGCTATGTATGCAATGTCTGCTGGAGATAGTAGTACTTACCTTCTCCCCATCGATTCCCTTTTGCCCTTCTGATCCAAGTTCCCCCTGCAATGACAAGATTGCAAGTTAAAACGCAAAGAAAGGACCCTTGCAAAGTTCATACTTTAATCCTTTTCCCCCACTTTTACACCCAGTAGGTCTAAATAATTTGGACCACAATACCACATTCCAGGTAAGCATTATTAGAATCAACCTCTAAAAATTCTGAAGCAAGATTAAGGAGGAACATTGTCACTATGAAAAAGCTTGTTTTTAATCTTTCATAGATAACAATTACATGAGCTAAAATACATTCATCCACAAATGTTTCTACTAAATGTCAGCATTCCTCTTACCTTTATTTATATGAACTCTCTTAAAGCATTAAGGAGTTATAGTAGTTTTAAGGAAATCGTTTATCCTCATCAACAAATACAAGCACAAAGGGACTCCACAATCTAATCGCAGCGCTATACAGATGGACTATTTGGTGGTGGTATGATATTTCTATTAGGTATTGTCCTTGAGTTATCATAGTTACAAAAATGTGTCTACACTCAGACAAATGCACAGATGCCACCAGGGTGACATTTTGTCCCACATGCACTACTACCATGTGCCACAGTGGCGTGACATAAAAAAAGAAATCCTTTCTAAAGGCAACTATTTATGTAAGTAAAATAGCTAAAGGGGGTGAGAGTATCTAGAACTTGTTTTACTGTCCTAATTGGTGCAATAAAGTGAAATCCCAAACTATAAAACTCACACACAACTCCTACAAACTGAGCTTAGCAGGGAACCATAGACTTGCACCACAGTGACACTGACACAAAAAACACATTTGGGAACCAGTTATCAAATTCCCAGCAATCATTTCAGCTCCTATAGCATACGTAAGATTATATGTTGTCGGGTAAGCTGTTAGAGGCTTATTTCCACAAATATAACATCTTAGAGGCACGAATATCTTTCTGATCACTGATTCTTATAAGCTACCAAGCCCCTTTCCACACACTCTGCCAGAAATGTCTGACATGTCTTGGAATTTGTTGGCTCTGTTTTTAGAGTGTAACCTATACAGTTTCATGACCTCAGCTGGCCCATATAGTATAGCTCAAACAAACTTTTATAGTGTCCAAGGGCAACCATATCATTACTTATTATATCGACAGCTGCATGAAATAGTTGTTCTCACAAAATGGCTAACAAAAGAGCCTTAAAATGTGTGAGTCTGTGGTTTTGTCCTATGGCACCATGTAAGCCAGAAGACATATGAGCCAGAAAAAGCTTAATTGACGAGGAGTTGAGCTTAGGTATAAAACAATACAAAACATGGTACTGTGCATTAGCATCAATATCAATACTGCCAGTGCTGCACTTGATGCAGACTTTTCTTGTGCACTGTTGTGAAACGAAACAGCTTTAGCTGCCTGCTAAACCTAATCTCAGAAAGCACAAGTGGATAGAGCTGTGCCATTAAGTGTTATTCCATATTCCATATATCAAGGTTCACTGGCAAATGTCCCCCCACCGTGAGTTTAGCATCTTCTATGGATAGGTCCAGGATTAAGCCATCTTCCACATCCAGGAATGATCCTATTTACTGCTGATACATAAACTGCTTCCACAACCATCTGCAGTTCAATTGATCACTTGAATGCAAAAAAATCTAGAGAATATGAATGTTTTTTTTGTTATGTATTTTCTTCATATTTTCTGAGAATAGAATCACAATCCCCTACTTTCTCTTTCCAATACATCAAAGTACTACATGACATTCTCACTTCAAGACATGGAAACAAAACCCATGTTCTGGCATTACACAAAGCACTGCTTCCGGGTGACAGGACCTGCCCACCCAAACTATAGGAGATAACCACAGGCATCTGAGATTCCACTTTTGATGGTCAACAATCTTACTGATGACAATATCATAGAACACAATACGCAAGCAACAAAATAGTGAGAGCATGTGAAATCTGGCTATTTTTTCAGTTCTTCGGGATTGTAACAGCAACATCCAATTATAAAACGAGCACTTAGCCAAGTCTTAAAGCTTCCATTAAAATATTCACTTTTCTCCCAATTTAAATGTCAAACTCCACAGCAATGTCTATCTCCGCTACTGGCCAGGGGAGGTTGTAGACAGTTACCTCAAATGTGCATCAAGATAAGCAAGCCATTTGCTTTTCACCCAACTGCAAAGAGCTTCATCGAGAGGGTATAACTGAAACACTGAATTTCACACACAGATCCCAGCCCCCAGGGCATAGGCAGTCCAACCCTCTAGCAGAAGTTGCTACTACAGCGACAAGGACACAGTCCCTTATTGGCTTCCCACCCAGGAATACTGCCAACTGTGTCCAATGGGGCACCTGGCCAAGCCTCTGAAATGCCTCTGCTTGGGACTGAACTTATGTCTCAGCACCACTCACCCTGTGCCAACCAGGCACCCACTTGCTGGTTTAATTTGATTTTAAGATTGCTTTGTTGTCTGTGTTGCTGTGACGGGGTCAACACAAAGCAAGCCAGTGATTCAATCCAATGATGAAGAAAATCATCTCAGAGATGGGCAGTGACAGATTCCATAAATCACTAAACAAAACGTGCCACTGGCTATTGACTGCATCTGAAAACCCTGCAGTAAAAACAAAAATCTATTTGAAACTAAAACAAAACGGGAGAAAACAAAAACTGAACCTCCCAACTGAGTTCATGTCAATCGCAACTTTAATCACAGTTTTAAGGGCAAAGCAACACAAGTTTTAAAGTTGTTTCATCAGTAAGCAGCCTACCTACCTTATGTCCTGGGTTTCCTAAAGGCCCGGCCTCCCCTGTGTCCCCCTGTGACGGAAACAACACACAGAACAGTTAGTGAAAGGTCTCTCGTTCACACATTAGTGAATAGCTTTATGACAGCTTGTCATTTCAGCAGCGATCTTGCTCTTACAGCTGTTCCACAAGTTATTGCTGTCATAGTGGCTCAGCAGCTGCAGATCAGGATATATAATATTTCGTAACAACTGGAAAGCACAAATCGGAAACTTGTTAAGGTTTATTGTATTATTTTAATAATTGTATAAAAAAACAGGACAGGGCAAGAAAGGGAAAAAAAGCTTGAATGTCTTTGGATTATGAAATTATACAGGGCTGTATAGGACAAGACAGAATGGGAGAGAAAAGGAAACCTATTGTCCACAATGTTGTTAAGAGAGAGAAGATGGAGGTAGATAGCTATTCAACAAACTAAGCTCACACAGAAATTGCTGCAAGCTAATGTGATGCCCATGCATGGTCACATCTTCATTACAAGCCCTGTTTGTCAGTACTGGCTTGTTTAGGAATAACAAGGAATTGTGGCAAAACCTAATAACTGAGATGCCATCTCTATACCATGGGTTAAGCCATTATTCTAGAAAATACACCCAGTCAACCTTTTATAAATTCTTAGCATTTGATCCGTGAAAATTATGTTCTTTGACAAGATATTAAGAATGTGGTAAGATATTTTTTTAGTCTATGGGAAAGATGTAATACATGGACTCAGCAATTAGATGATTATTCCACTTTCCATTCCATATTCACTTTGGAGGTACAATGGGTATAAATTAAATTAGAAGGTACTAATTGAAAACATAAGCCATAAGTGCAGGAGAGTTGTAAATGGTGCAAAACAAATTAAAGGTGTTTTAAAAGGGGAATAAGTTTTAATTTCACCATTATGCCTGTGTTGTTGTTTTTTTTTAATGTACATGCAGGAGCTGTATATCTAGTAATACCAGGGTTTATGTGCAAGGCCATAGAAAATGGATTTCCTTTCAAGTAAGCTGCATTCTTATAACCCAATCCTTATCTGTTTAATTTCCTGAGGGATTCTGGATTAATCATAGCAGTTTAATCCCTTTGCAGTGCATTAGAATCCTCTGTCAAACTCTTGACTGTAATGCGGGATAGTACTTTCTGTTGGAGTAACACAGACAAAGTAATCCCCACACACTTTCCTAAGAAACCCTCTGTGTAGGTCAATATGATTGGCCTGCACTTCTTATTATGGGTATTTAAAATGCTCTAAATTGCCCAGATGTCTTTGATTAATCTCTACAAAGTCAAGCTAAATTGTTAATACTGTAAGTATACTCTGACTACTTTTTAATTATACAGAATGAGATTATCATGTTGGTAATTGAAAGTCTCAGGAGCTTACCTTATTAACAGTATTTGCTATGACTTTGTTACCCTTTTTTAATGTATTATAATGTAAATCTAAAAGAGTGCAGCATCGTTTTATAGTCACTTGAACTCCTTTGGAAATTTAGGGACCAATATGAATTAAATATGCTTAAACAGGAGGTCCACTGCTACCATAATTTATCAGAAAAATTAATGTGCAACAAGGTCAGAGTGAATAAGAGAAAAGCAATTACTACACGTGATTGTGTCAAAGCATGACATCTCTGATACACTGCCCAGATGGCTCAGAATAAACTACTTTTCTCATGTTTTTCTCTTAGTCGTACTAGCACATGAACATTTGCAAATCCCACAAGACATAAGAACAATTTTCACACGATGATTAGTAACATTTTGTCGTCTTCAAGTTTCTGCTCCAGCTGCTTACTTCACTAAATAGTAACTAATGTTAGTGAATGGCATACTGGTTTGACATCATATCAGCTCTGCCTGCATTATTAAATGGTAAAATAAAGTGTGTCACCAAAAATAATGCACATTCGTCCATCAAACACAGCAACTGTAGCTTGTAGCTCATTCAAACTCTAAATCAGGTAAATCCCAAAGCACCACTGTCACAGGAGAATTCACAAAGAATGGATTGGGGCCGCTGATAGCATCACGTATTGCGCATCACTTGCAACAGCTATATGCCCCGTCTCAAGCACTCTAAATATACTACAGGTCAAACACGCCCATAAAGTTTTGCAGCTGAGTGCAATTTCCCTTTTTTTGCCTCTGATTGCAATTATCCATGTGGTAAAGTACAAATGTTGCATTTCTACTGAGAACAAAGTAGGCCAAATGGCACAGAGAAAAAAATAATAATAATCTCGACGAGGCGGAGAGGGATTCCACAAAACTGCAGGTAAGGAATTTAAACGTGACAGAGAGAAACCGTATCCCAGTCTGTCAGTGCTGTTGGTGTTTTCAAAGGCACACCTTCAGACTGTAAAAGAAGATGGCATCATTGAAGTGGAGGACACGCTTCATTATCACCAACTCTCTGAAGACACTAATAATTTCACTGTAACTGTGTGTGGCTATTAGCACTGATCTTTGTGAATTTTAGCAATGAAGCTCATTTGCCTAGAAAGGGGCCACTTTTGCACCAAATGCAAGAGCACCAAGACACTATTTGCTTGGCAGCACAGTTAGGGGTGCATTTCATCCTTTGCGGGTGCTTTAAGAATTACACAGGTTCTGTTTGTCTTATTTGTGCTGGTTTAGCGGCCATAAAAGCCTTTTTGTGGAAATGCAGTGTATTAAATCAAATATTTACCAGTAGCTGCAAGATCTAGGTTTAGATTGATTAATCCACAGTGGAACAATGTTTTTGAGTAAAAACAACAGTGGGGTGATATCAGTTGACTGTGCCAGTTTACCACCATTAAACTGGAGGGCTTAGTCTTGAATGTGTAGTCCCTGATCAAGTTTTCCTTAACTTCATTGATTAAGTGTTAAGCCGGTAATAGGATTTGTTATGAATTTTGTTATTCAGCAAGTAAACAAATGGTGCCAAGTATTGATTTGTTGAAGACCTTAAATTAGATTTCAGGTGTAACAGTGTGAGCTACTGAACATAGCACAAGACCTGGACTGCATAAATGATAGGTAAAGAAATGGAATGACCTCCTAAAAAAATCATGTTTAAATCATTGTTGAGCATTGTACCAGATGTGTACTAAGGGTCTCTTTGGATGTGCTCTTAGGCTACGGTTCAAAGCTAACACAGGGAATTTATGTCTAATTGCGAAAGAGCATGTCACAGGGCCTGCTATACATGCTACCTTTTATGAAATGTAAAATTGCCTGATGCATTCTTGCCTGGTGAAAGTAGTCATTTCACTTAGCAGCAAGTAATTAATCACCAGCACCGCCAACACACTCAAAGTGCACATACACGGACGCATTACAGCTTGAGAGCTCATCCCTGCTAGGTCAATTAAGAGTCATTAGAGGCCAATTATAACACATTTACAAATCTGATTAGTACAATCTGTTGCTATACACACAGTTTTAAATATATTATTCTATTTTCCTGACTAGAAAATGGGAGCCAATGGGTTCCCACATAGCACACAAGAGCGCAGAGTTGTCCCCTAACCATATACAATTTATAAAAAATAATAACTAAAATAACTATTAAATAAAACTTTGAAGCTACAACTATAACTAACTAACTAACCATATATATATATATATATATATATATATATATATATATATATATATATATATATATATATAGTTATATGTTGTCACAATGACATTTTAACAGTAAGAACAATTCACTATGTAGACAGCACAAAAAAATACCCATATTCATGTCCTGAGCTCTACAGGTATAATGATTTTACACTAATATATATGTCGCTATTGTGCCTTCCAGGAATGAGTGGTTTGCCAGAAACAAAAGTCATCCTGCATATCTTAATCCCACAGCCACATCATGGTAATTAGGACACTGACCCCAGAAGCCATCTGATCTTATCAGGCATACAGTACCACCACCTGTTCATCCCTATGAATTCCATTCATTGCCTAATGCATTCTACCCTGGTTCTTTTTCTAACCTTGCACAGACAGCTAAAAGTTGATTTCATACTCCAAATAATGTAGTTTGTCTAGGGAAAAATACCACTTTTTCTCTGGGTATTTGGTGGTTAATTTATGTTTTTTTTCTTGTCCTTCAACCACCACCCATAATTTTCAGTGACTGGGCATTTACCATTTACAATTTCACCTGTCTATTGAGCTGTCAAATAGAGAATCTTTCACTTTTTTAACTACCTATTTTTTGTGATGGGACACATGATTTCCCAATTCACACAACATGTGAGATTTGGAACAAAATTCACCTTGGTAATTGTAAGGTAGTATCTCTGAAGGACATTGATGGCTGAAACTTTGTCAGATACTACACCATAGATATTTGCTTGCTGAGAGAGAGAGAGAGATGTAATCCTCTTCCTCTGACAGTGGCTTTCTGACAAAGTATACATTTGTCCTACAGGGACTTGTTCTTATTCTTGACATTTAGACAATGGATGGGCAATGATTTTCAAATATTCAAACAGTCATTAAATTATAAAAAATCGGACAGTTCATGCGACTATCGTCTCATCTTATAAGTACTGTATATTTTCCCTTGTTTTTACCACCACATCAGGTAAAATGTGTGTGGCCTGTTCAGTTCAGCTCTTTTCCGCAGAGCATGTCAGGGGGGGCTATTTTTTAAGAATAGTCAAATAGTCCCAAATCACTATTGAATAGTATTTTTGCTTAAAATGCCCATCCCTAATTTATACCTGGCCACTGTCCTGGAAAACCAGTGATACTGGCCACATAGAAAACCCATGGCAGCAGTTGAGTATCATTTGAGAACAATAGTATGGTTAATAACAACATGGGACATAGCACGGTGGCCCAGTGATAATACACTCTATGATTAAATGAATGTTTATGAATTATGTATGACTTAAAGTGAATCACGGATGTTGAACATGATGCTGCCCACCTACTTAAGTCTAGTGTGCAGTGAATATTTTGCACCTCTAACATTCATGTAGCCCCTGCATGTTTACTTTTAAATAAATAAGAACACATAAATGCATATAAAAATGTTGTCCATACCTTGTCTCCTTTATCCCCTTTTTGTCCTGCCAGTCCAACTACACCTGGAAGATCAGCTTCTCCCTGTGCACATAGTATACATTAGTAGGATCAAAAGATTTAATCAAATAGAAAATGTGGCTATTGCTATTGGATTTCTTCTGCATTGCATAGTGCTACATTTTGTATGAGAACATGAGACACTGCATACTTTGAACCTTTACAATAAAGCACAGAGTATAAGCTGTTATTCTATGAATGTTGCATATACAGCAATATACGAAAGAAAACTTTAAATAAGGCCATTTATGATATGATGATTTAATGATATTGACAGTATGACAGAAAACTAATTCACACACTAAAGTTTTATGTATACGATTAAGTTAATTCTCAGAATATATCGTAGAGCAAATTCAACAAATGTAAGTCTTGTGATTTCTGAATGAAAAACCGTTCTGGACCCAAGAAGTAAGATGTTTTTAAATGAAATGTATTATTTGTCAGTAAAGCAATGTAGCGAGAATGTCCAGAGTCAAAGTGTTACTTGTGAAAATGTGTAATCTGTATTATTTAAGCCTATTCTAATATATAATAACCAATTTATGCAGTATGTAGTAACAAAATAGTGTTCTAATCTAGGACCTCAAAATGTTGATTTGAAAAGTTAATTATGTTTGTAACTTCCAGGCAAAATTTAAAAATCATAACATGTGGAGTTGGACATCACCTTAGAGCTGTACCCACTATGTATCCACAGCTCCCTGTTCAGATGCACCAATCAGGGTGTGTCAATCACTGCTCATGCACACACATTCATTCTCTCTTGTGGGGGGAGGGGCTTAGGAGACCGTTTTGGGCTTTAGTGGAAAGGGGGGAGGGACTGAGAAGTTGTCAATGTTCAAATTTTTTGGCTAAGTCCTGGATCTTCGCAATCCTAGCCTAAAGGCTAAAGACGTGAGCTTGTGTCCGGGAGCTTGCCAGTTCAATCCCCAGACTGACAGAAATTAATTAATCCCCAGACCTGCAAATATTAATGTTACATTAAAATGCCAATTGGGACCTGAAAGCTACAAGCCCTCCTTGAAGGCAGCAGAGGGTATTTTATTTATTTATTTTTTATTTAACCTTTATTTATCCAGGTAAGTCGATTGAGAAACAATTCTCATTTGCAACGACGACCTGTGTCACATTCAGCATTTTAATCTAACATTAATATTTGCAGTTGAAAGAACCCTTTTGCATTTTCACAAATGTATCGCAGGGTGCATATTTACCATACTTGAACAGTTTTGGAGAATAATACGTGTTTGCTAATACATTATGGCTATACTGCCTCTTCCTCTTTCAAAGAAAAGACATTTTGGTATGTGTCCTTTAACTGGCAGTTTAGTGCCTATAAAGGATTGAGTACATGCAGTGTAAATCAGTGCTGCACTTACTCAATTAAAGGCCCTTGTTGGGTGGAATTGATTGTACCTTTTCAGCTGGACAGTGACATCTGTCAATTGACACTGAGGTCGGCTGAGACAGCATCTGGGGGAGCTGGGCTGTAACCAGGGGAGGGGAAGTCCCATTAAAGGTCTTCATGGCTTCACACTGGATCGATACAGAAATGTCACCATTTAGACACCTTCCTTTGTCATGTTTGCTATATGGCACAAAAACACATCCAAAACCTACACCACAGCACACTTGCAACACACTTAACCCAAGGTAACCTTGGTTTTAGCTGGCATAGGTATATTTACATCATTCTGCAAATAACAAACATAAAATGTGGTAAACTGTGTGGTAAAACTTAGAAAGTACTAAGCAGACAAGCAGTGATGAGTCCTTCTCAAGGTTGTGACAATTTCCTCGGAGTAACTTTACACTGACATGACAGCATGCAAATGGAGATATGTAATAGTAAGGGGTCAAAGGTCATCTCTCCAGTTGGAATTACTGTAACATTAGCTCTTATTGATTCTATGGTGATGGAAGATCTCTGTTATTAAGTTTCTATCTGGGGACGCGTCCCCTCATGGACAAGACCAAAAACGTACACTTTTGTCTGATCACACTGATCACACCGCGTAGGTCAAAATACAAGCTACTACAGTCTATGCCAAGAGTGACTACACCAAGACAAATGGTGAATGTGATTTAATAGGTCTCATAATTTAGCAGAAAAACATATATTGTATATTCTCATTTATTAATTTTGATGTGAAATGAATTATATATGATATAGGACATTTTGTAAAAAATGATTAGTACTCATTACTTGTTGTCATTTTATTTAGAATAAACAGTTGGTATTATTGTTTTGGTAAAACATCATAGCGTTTTACCTTTGGTTCCAATAGCTCACAGCAATTTTCCATTTCGGCCATATAAGGGTCACAGTAGATTAGAATTTGTTTCAGCTCAATCTGTGGAAAAGAGTTCTCATTAAGGGACCATTACAGCATAATACAACAGATTCATGATCACATCGTGCCCCTCTTTTTACTGATAAAGGTCTGCTCTTCACTGGTTAAGACAAGTGCAATTTGATCAATTGTCAACTGTTGTAGCTTGAAGTTGTCCTAACATTGCCATTCCCATTGCCAGAAAAACACTTCAAAAACATCCGATTTAAATCTAAATATATATTTTTAAAAGAGCTTCAACGTCTGCATGAATTGCAGTTGCGTCAGAGCAAAACTTGAACTCTACATTTTTTTCAGATGTGCCTTACATCTTTACAAATCACATGGATGAAAAATTCAGCTGTTAATGCTACTTAAGCCAAGTTCTACTCAGAGGCATTGGGTGACCAAAAGGAATAATGGATCTCATGTTTCTTTTAGCACTTTGGGGGCATCTCTAAGAATGAGCGTAACACATTTGACACAATAGAGGATTTACAGAGATTAAGCAAATATGCCCCTGAGGCATGTTTTTGAAAGCACTGGGAGTGCATTTTACAAATGTCTGTGAAGATAGTACACTATTGATGGATATGAGTAACAAAACTACTGCATCAAAAACTGGTAAAACCCTAAATAATACTGTGTAGATTTAGCTAAAGACAAAAAAAAAACATTTTCACAAAGTGTGTGTGGGACATACATCTACAGGTCGTCCATCCTCCACTCGTGTAGTGATGAGAGTGCGCCCACTGGGGTCAAAGCTGTCCTTCTCATCAGTCTGTTTGCTTTCTATTAGCTTGCAGTCCATGTAAATGGAGACTATGTTGCTCTGTACAGAAATGCTCAGCTTGTGCCACTGGCGATCAAAAAGGGCATGTAGGTCACGGCTCTTAAATGTGTAGCGGAGAGCATTCTTTAGCTGGCCCTGGAAAGAAAACTCCACCCCCTTTTTGCCACCATCAACCACAACAGATACCTGAGGAGCAAAGAAACAAACATCCATCCCATGATATTCTAGCACACTTGTAGATACTGAAACTGATATGTGACATTAAAACATACAGTGAGGCCCACCTGACTGCCTCCCGACTGGTCGAATATCTGCCAGAGATACCAGCGGTCTTTTTTTGTAGTTCTTCTTACCCGGAAGATAGTGACAAGGGAGTATTCACCCGAAAGCCCATTTGGGAATATTACTCTAAAAAAACATCACAGAATATACATATTAAATATATAATTAAAACAATAAGAAAATGAAAGATAACAGTGTCAAGTGTAATTTCTCAATGTTGAATGTAAACTCTTTTAAAGCTTTCGATGGCTGAACAATGAAGCCGCCAATCAACTTCAATGATCAATAAAACATTTCAATATCCTCCTGCTGCCAAGCCTTACACATAAATAAACCTGACAAACTTGATTCCATTTAGCTTGATGAATTTTATACTGGCTTCCCTGTCTTTGAGATAATGAAAACATGTAGAAATTGATCCAAACTCTCATAGGCCAACCTTTTACCTCACTGAGATACCATGTGCTACAGTTACAGAGTTATAGATGCCGCATGCACTGCAGTTATAGATTTATGTGTATGACCTCAGCTGCTCTGTAAAGTCAAATAACAAGTCTGTGTTCACAGCTGAAAATGTGTTCCAGCAGAAGCAAACTATGCAAAGAAAAAGTAGGGAATATATAGGAAAAACATCATCATATTTCAAATCACACTCACTCTCAAATGAATTACAGCTTATTCAGTAACTCCTCTCTAAACCCACACCCCCACTCCCTTCCTAATTTTATACATTGCGTCAACAAAACTAAACATTGTAACCTTCAAAATACTCTAACCCTAGCCCTAGCTCAGATTCAGATTAACAGTCAAAAGTGGAAGAGCATAAACATAATAAATCAAGATCAGCAAAAATAATAATAATGCAATGATAAGGTCATTGAGAAGGCAGAGCACAGCCTGGGGGAGGGAGAGAGAGAGTTTCTTCAGACAGGTTGGAAATTAGTTTTCACTTCAATATATCATCTCCTATTCTCTCAGAGCTTCATACCCTCTTCTATTGTGTCCCATGAATTCTTTGAGATTTCAGTGTAAATGGTACATGACTAAAATGATAAATACACCATGTTAAAGCTTCTGAAAAAATGCCTCTTTGAGAGGCCAAGGGCTGGAAAGGTTATTTGTTGCCCAAGGGCTAAAGGACTATTTCAGCTGCAAATCAATATGAAAAATGGCAGAGCAATTTATAAAAATGAGGATTTATAAAATAAATTCAACACAGAAAATTGACATGCTGCATGTAGAGTAACTGCTTGTACCAAATGTATTACACATTATTATAAGAGGCAGGGAGCAACATAAAAGAAAAATGTAAAAGAGAACTCCAAGAGCCTTTGCACTACACTGCATATTATAAAAACATAATACATTTAAGCGGGTTTAATATAACTAAAATACTCTGTGAAATACACTGCTGGGCTGTTTTCTGTTTGAGCCCTGGAGTTTACACTCTTCTTTACAAAGTGTCCCAACTAAGTCTGCTCTTATTTCAAAACACGGTCTGTCTAATGTGCGGCACACTTGATCTGTGAGGCAGTAGAGGGTTAAAGTTCTTGACCTCATGTTGATTGCCATCTGTGGCTAAATGGCTAAACCCGGAGCTCGTGTAGGTTAGTTATTCCAAGTCTGCCAAAACGCTAGTCTGCAAGTTTAGGTAAGTGATAATGAGTGAACCAAAAGGAACTTTATTCATCTTCTGCTCTCATGCTACAATGCTAAAACAACTTTTAAAATGTACTGTACTGTATGTGATGTTGCCAACCCTGTCTCTTAAAAGTTCCATTTATATATAACTAATTTACATTGGCAGATTTTGGAGAACATGTATTCAATCAAAGTCATGTGCCATTTGTATACTACAGGGTTTGATTCTACAATGTGCCAGGCCAAATTATTCAAAGAGCAGAAAGGAACAGCAAAAAAAGAAGGGATGAGTGACGTGTCTTTAAGGCAAGAGTTACTTGTGCATACTGTACGTAATGTATATTGTAAAATAGTGAACATCCATAGCAATAATCAGGAGAAGCACAAAAGATAACAGAACTTCCACAAGAGTTATAATAAGAATTAATTCCATTTTTATAAGGAGGCGTTCCTTGTGCTTTCTGGAAACTATCACCACTCTAGGAAAATGTCTTAGACCATGCATATTGCTTGGCTGACACTAGTCCTTGTATAAATAGGGACAATATTTTGACAGAATGTCACAGCAACACTACCGGTCCGGTAGAAAATCTCCTGGAAGCCGCTTTAGTGTCCTGGCTTGTGAGAAATCCTATCCAGCAGGATTCTTTAAATGAGTCGGAGGAATCAGATTGCTGTAGCTGAAACAATCAAACCTCAAACGTTAGCCTAGTTGGCTCACATCCCTATCGCTGACACTCAATCCTTCAACAGATCAAAGTGGGCTCAACCATGTCAGTTTATACACTAAATGCATCATCCATGCAAGCAAGGACTCTAACTTCCTCACAGCATGACTCCCATTTCCTGTTGAAATGTGGAAGTGCAATAATTGCCAGCATAATAGAATAATAGAAGCCACTGATCAAGCCAAATCGAATGCACGCCTGTGATCTGGAAGAAGGATTTCTTACCAGTGAAGAGTCGTTATACAACTGAGTGTGCATGTGTGTAGCTGAGATGTGTGAGACTGCTATGTTATCATCATTCCAGTGTAAATAAGTGTTCCTCTGCACACGTACATAATGGAGAAATAACACTGTCATTGCAACAAGCCACAGATAACAGACAATTTCAAAAATGTGTGATCTGCAACCATGACTATACATGCTGTAAAATAATTTCAGTCATTTGTTACCTCCAATCAACATGGAATGTGGAATTGTAAATTGGTAGAAAATCCCTGTCACAACTAAACTGCTGCTATGACTATCAAACAAGTTGTCAAAGCAGCTGTCTCAGTTGTCCCTCTGTCCCTGTCTCCAGCCACTTCATACTTCCCACAGGCCTATGCATTACTTTCAAGGCCTGCCATTCTCCATCCACCCATCAGATTCCCTCAGACTTTTCCAAAAGTCCAAGTCCCCTCACTCTTACTGTACATCCTACTCACCACACAATATTTATACCAGCACATTTCCACATTTTCCGTCAGTGTTGCTTCATGCCTTTGCTTTCCAGCCTCTTCTACCTGAAACTGACTCTGTACCTTTCACCTGTGGATTCTCTGCTACTTCTGTTTGGATTTGCTGCCTTTGCCTGTAAGCCTTTGAATCATCATTTTACCATTAAAATCACTCAACTGTTCCTATCTGCCTGGATGTCTGTTAAGTATTTTTAAAGCGCTTCAAGCTGCTTGCACGTTAGGCCATTGACGTCAACGTATATAATTACAAAATATACAGTATTTCTTAATACAAAATCAAAAAATACAGACAAGCACTGTTTATAATAATTTGGATGTTTATGACTTTAAAAAAACGAGTGAGTCAGCTAAACAGCATTGATTGCAGTAAAACCCATATGATTAATTAGCTGACACGACAGTCACAAACCACTGAAGCCACAGATTGATAAACAAACACAAACCCTGGTGATGTGATACACTATATCTCAGCATCAGTGGCTCCTTTGTATCTACATTTCACGCTACATTTTACAGTATCTTTAGCATCTACATATAATATGAAAAAAGCTTACTGTTTCCCATTGAACATTTTACTTATTATGAATTTCTTTGATGATATAGTATCCCAGTCACACAAACCACATTATGAGACCCTGTGATCACATTCAAAGGAAGTGTTAATTTCAGTCCCATTTCAAAATGTACAATGGTTATTATGTTGAGGAGAAATTATTAGAAAAATTGATTATGTCGTTTTATTCTGAGCTTCATACTGACAATTTACTTTGTCTGAATCTTTCAGACTAGAAAAGAACACACAGGCCTGAGAATGTTCAAAGTACATACACACAACGTACACAACAAAAAGCACAAATAAGTCTAAATATGTATACAGACGAGTGTGGATTCTACCTTTTTATTTGGCTATGTTTTGTTTTGCAAATCAAGGATTATAAAAACTGTAGTCCAACGAGGCTGCTTGCTACCTTATTGCAAATACCAAGTAAAGAAAAGAACACCACTTACTGATCTGCTTTTGCTGAAAAGTAAAAAAAAAAAAAAAAAGAAGAAAAAAAAAGAAAGCACAGACAGCATCTGCAGCACTGTTTTAATACTGTGTGAGCACATTTTGAATACATGTTTCGTTTTGTAGGGCAATTTGTCACACAAATGTTCCTTGAGTGTGTCAGCTCTGATCTATGCACCATAATGTGTACTGTGCCA
The DNA here is from genome assembly GCF_008315115.2 of Sander lucioperca. Taxonomy (NCBI): domain Eukaryota; kingdom Metazoa; phylum Chordata; class Actinopteri; order Perciformes; family Percidae; genus Sander; species Sander lucioperca. Next base: position 17,384,944 of record NC_050187.1, read on the forward strand.
AGAAGCTGGCAGAACATTAGCCAGATCTAGAGAGTCGAGCATCTATTGCTGCATATCCTGCGAGTAAAGTGAGCAATGTTTTAGTGGTTGTGGCGGGGGCAGAGGGGCCTCATGCTTCGTGCAATTGCCCTCGCTTTCCTTCCTCAGCTGACATGCAGTATCACCTGTCAAAGTACTTAGATAATTGGATATGAGAGGGAACGCAGTCTCGCCACTATAACCAATGACACTGTCAGCAGTGTCATTGAGAACCAGCATCTTCTCGCGCTATGGGCCCAGACTGAGCGAAGGGCTGAAGTAAATGTATTTTTGGCTGACTGACTGAACAGAGAAGAAGATCACAAATCACCTGGCTCTAAGATTCTTTCACCTAGCCAGAGAGTGGCAGTAAATATTTACAGTTGCATGTCATGTAAAAATGCTAAAAATATCCTCCCCTCCCGGAATAACGACACAGTGTTCTCTTTCCCCGTTACAACCTAAGGTCACAAAACAATGAACATCTCAAAATACATTTTTTAAATGCAAACAGTGATTTCTACTACAGTGATGTCACTGTAGTAAAGCCAAGTTTGGCAACCCCTACAGGTTCATATGAGCCACTGGTCTTTCTTGATACAACTGAATTGTAAAAAGTGTAACAGGCCTTTATAAATATTATATCAAATTCAAATTCCCACTATATCATCATATAGTGCAGCCTCTGCCGTGAAAGAGGCAAAGCAGCGGGTGTGGGAGAAGTTCGGAGAAGACATGGAGAAGGACTTTCGGTCGGCACCAAGGTGCTTCTGGAAAACCGTTCGCCACCTCAGGAGGGGGAAGCGGGGAACCATCCAAGCTGTGTACAGTAAGGATGGGACGCTGTTGACCTCAACTGAGGAGGTAATAGGGCGGTGGAAGGAGCACTTTGAGGAACTCCTAAATCCGACTAATACGCCCTCTATGGTAGAGGCAGAGCTGGAGGATGATGAGGGATTGTCGTCAATTTCCCTGGTGGAAGTTGCTGAGGTAGTTAAACAACTCCACAGTGGCAAAGCCCCAGGGATTGATGAGATCCGTCCAGAAATGCTTAAAGCTCTGGGTGTGGAGGGGTTGTCTTGGTTGACACGCCTCTTCAACATTGCGTGGAAGTCTGGGACGGTGCCTAAGGAGTGGCAGACCGGGGTGGGGGTTCCCCTTTTCAAAAAGGGGGACCAGAGGGTGTGTGCCAATTACAGGGGTATCACACTTCTCAGCCTCCCTGGTAAAGTCTTCTCCAAGGTGCTGGAAAGGAGGGTTCGGTCGATAGTCGAACCTCAGGTTGAAGAGGAACAATGCGGATTCCGTCCTGGTCGTGGAACAACGGACCAGATCTTTACTCTCGCAAGGATCCTGGAGGGAGCCTGGGAGTATGCCCAACCGGTCTACATGTGCTTTGTGGATCTGGAGAAGGCCTATGACCGGGTCCCCCGGGAGATACTGTGGGAGGTGCTGCGGGAGTATGGGGTGAGGGGGTCCCTTCTCAGGGCCATCCAATCTCTGTACAACCAAAGCAAGAGCTGTGTCCGGGTTCTCGGCAGTAAGTCGGACTCGTTTCAGGTGAGAGTTGGCCTCCGCCAGGGCTGCGCTTTGTCACCAATCCTGTTTGTAGTATTTATGGACAGGAAATCGAGGCGTAGTCGGGGTGGAGAGGGGTTGCAGTTCGGTGGGCTGGGGATCTCATCGCTGCTTTTTGCAGATGATGTGGTCCTGATGGCATCATCGGCCTGTGACCTTCAGCACTCACTGGATCGGTTCACAGCCGAGTGTGAAGCGGCTGGGATGAGGATCAGCACCTCTAAATCTGAGGCCATGGTCCTCAGCAGGAAACCGATGGAGTGCCTTCTCCAGGTAGGGAATGAGTCCTTACCCCAAGTGAAGGAGTTCAAGTACCTTGGAGTCTTGTTCGCGAGTGAGGGAACAATGGAGCGGGAGATTGGTCGGAGAATCGGCGCAGCGGGTGCGGTATTACATTCAATTTATCGCACCGTTGTGACGAAAAGAGAGCTGAGCCAGAAGGCAAAGCTCTCGATCTACAGGTCAGTTTTCGTTCCTACCCTCACCTATGGTCATGAAGGTTGGGTCATGACCAAAAGAACGAGATCCAGGGTACAAGCGGCCGAAATGGGTTTCCTCAGGAGGGTGGCTGGCGTCTCCCTTAGAGATAGGGTGAGAAGCTCAGTCATCCGTGAGGAGCTCGGAGTAGAGCCGCTGCTCCTTCGCGTCGAAAGGAGCCAGTTGAGGTGGTTCGGGCATCTGGTAAGGATGCCCCCTGGGCGCCTCCCTAGGGAGGTGTTCCAGGCACGTCCAGCTGGGAGGAGGCCTCAGGGAAGACCCAGGACTAGGTGGAGGGATTATATCTCCAACCTGGCCTGGGAACGCCTTGGGATCCCCCAGTCGGAGCTGGTTAATGTGGCTCGGGAAAGGGAAGTTTGGGGTCCCCTGCTGGAGCTGCTACCCCCGCGACCCGAGACCGGATAAGCGGACGAAGATGGCTGGATGGACTATATCATCATATTAGCATCAAGGTAAAGTCACAGAGCGGTCCCACCAGTTGACCGGAGGAATAAAAGTCTTCAGTAAATGGCACCTTAGTGTGACATTTATGTAGTTATTTTAATATTCCTGTCTTATTATACATGCTCCAACTTTTTTTCTGTTCCTTTATGTCCCACTTTTTGCCCTTAGGAGATTTCTAGAATAAACGCAATATATATTAATTCTGTTGAAATTATTCCCTGTCTATCAGCTCACCTCACAGCTTGCCCTTATTATCAAAGGCAAATGGAACTATTGCTCTGAGCAGGGTATATCTGGGTTGCCTCAAGGCAGCCCTTTCATGAAATCCAGTAATGGCTACACTGTTTTTGTCTTAGAATATCACCAGATCTGAAGGAAAGCAAGCTTAAACCCTCATCATGGTCTGCACAGCAGAGATCTATGATAGCAGCAATGTTTTAGCTTATTTTTTTATTTTTATTTTTTTTTACAGTATTATGAGGTCTTGCAATATTTGAGTTGTAATACATAACCTCCATATTCAGAACCTGTGCATGAGAGAGAAAAATAGCAATAGCCAAGGTAGTAATCCAAATGAATATTGCAGTTTAATACTGCGCCTCTGTGTGCACTGTGTCTCTGCCACACATGAGTGGCTGCATCTTATAGCAAGAGCATGAGAGTGGTAGAAATTAAGTAGCATATAAGGAGATTATTTACCGGGTCTGACTGACATGCAGGCTGTCTGTCTGAGTTATCCTTAAATGTTATAAGGAACCAGAGTAAAACATCTAAACCCAAATGATGCAGAAAATAAACACACAAACATGCAAATACACACAAGGATGCTACTCACTTTGTTGGCTTTATGAGTGGACTGCTTCCTAAACGAAATGACGGCAGGTCCTCTGTGATTGTCCCCTTTCGGAGAAGAAACTTTTCAGTGAGATCAAATCCTGTGAAACAGGTTTACAATGTGTCACTAGATTTAAAGAAGCCAATGTTGACTTATTCACAAAGCAATTGTGTTGATTCAGAACTTGAACATACCTTGGATTTCCAGGGGACGATCTAAGATATCAGAAAACCTGTGCTCCTCTACACTCAGAGGGGGACATGAGCCATCTGGAGGAAAGCCACCAAGAAATTGGTTGTGCCAGGGTACAGATGTTCATTTATATTTTGATTTGAAAAACAAAACGTCTTCATGAGAAACTTTTCATTAATCTTCAAAACTTTAGTTTAAACTTATAAAATAACCAACAGTGACAAGACTCTAAGACGTAATTTAGAGGCAAGCCTAGATCTGCCTTACTGAAAATAAAATGGAAACTGCCTTTATGAATACTGATAGACCCATAACATTTTTACAAGTCTAAAGTTTTGGTTCAAGCTGTCACACTCTCAGGCATGTTATACAGTAGCCGCAGCCCAGCTGGCGCGCGCAAATGTGACGTCATGAATCGTGCTGGTGGTCGCGACACTAGTTGCAGTCTTCTCCTGAACAGAGGTGGCGCTAATGAGGAAAGGCTACCGACTTTGCTCTTTCTACAGACTAGAAGAAGAAAAAGGTAAACAACGGCAGAACTGGCAGCAGCATTGACGTCAATGCTTCGATTTGATTTGATGACCTACTTCGTCGGATCAAGCCTTTCATTCCCCATAAAAGAACTCATCTTAACTCAAGTTTACAAGAGAGACTTGCAGTCACTCAGAGTCCTGGCATCCGGTTGCCCAGGAGCTCGTTCATGCTTTCTGTTTCCACTTTGTCGCGCGCCGCTGAAAAAAAAAAGAGTGCTGCGCGACCTCTACTCGCGCGCTATAAATCCGGGCGCGCCGGCAAGATCTACGTCATTTTGACTTCAGGATGGCGTGCGCCAGCTTGGCTGCGGCTAGTGTAAATCACGCATCAGTCTTTTCCAAACAAACAAACTGCATTCCCCAAATATTAGCATGACAAAGGGTGGGTTTTTCATTGTAAACCATAAATGTTTTGTAAAACATAAATAACAAAAAAAACAGATATATTTTGTACACATGGATTTGGGATGTAAATATTGAACTGTCTATCTATCTGCCATTTGTGTAACTATCTATCGGTTCTTTACCTCGACATTATTGAGAGACAATTTATTTTATAGATAACAAGTGTCTGCTTTATGTTGATACCAGAACATTTAAGAGAAAGACTACAACTGATATTTGTATGCTTAACTATTTATATGTTTTTAAAAATGACACAAAAAGACAGAGGTTGCAGGACAAAAGGTGGAGGACAACAAACACACATACCTGGTCGTTCATTCACTGACATTCCAAATGTGCAAGGAATGAAATTTATAGTCCAAAGGAACACAGTCCATCTTAACAAGCATATCATGGTTCTGACACCAGGAAGCAGTCCCACGTGAAAACCTGGATGCAAACAGAACAGTTTTTATTTTACAATCCTGTTCAATTCAATATTAATACTTGGTTAAAAAAAGAAAAAGAAAGAATGAAACACGTGCCTTATGCTAATCTTAATTAAATATTTGCCCACATATAAGTGACAACAAAGGTAGAACTTATAGACAGAGACACAGACAAACAATGTGGCTTTACTGATCTTTATTAGAAACTTATAAACTAAAATGCTGACAGGTGCAATATAATCTTTGACTTGGATTCATTCAGCTAGTTTAGATAGATTTAGATAGATATGTATAATTTGTTTTCACAGTCTGTTTCATGCACATGGCAATATGGACACATACATCAACAGATAACCTAAAGACAGGTAGATAGACACATAGAAACAAGCACATTTACAATGACGACACCGGATTTATACAAGGTCGGTGAGATGGTTTGTTCTGCAGTGCTATGGCAGAAGCGACAAAACTTCTTCCAAAGCGAGTCCTTCTACATCTCAGAGTCCTGTATCTGCGGTCAGATGTATCTGCAGCAGTGTAAAGTGTGGATATAGAGGGCGATTAGTGTCATTGACAATGGTGAGGGCAGGCCGTGTGATGGCTCCTTCGTTCAGGTCTGAGATGTTGGGTGTAGGGGAGCTGATCATTTTGGAGGTGACATGTGTGATGTTGGTGAGTGTGTTTGTTAGAAATGGTGAGCATGTTGTAGAAACAGGGGGGACAGTACAGCAGGATGGTGTCTGCAAACTAGATGGATACAACTTCAGATTTCACTCCTTCATATCTAGCTGCAATCATATTTCACAATGTTCTAATACTTGTCCTCAAATCAGGGCATTTATTTTTATTTTAAATCCACTACTTATGATTATGGGCAACTTATTTTATTACTGTGGACTGTAAATCATATTAATTCTCCTATTTTAAACCTCCACTCTAATGCCCACTTGTATGTCCCAAAAGCCTCTCTGTGTGTTTATGAAAAGCTACTCAATCTGGAGAATGCACTTCTGAGTCCTTCATTCATTAGTTTTCATGAACACCTGCCATACAGTGATGAATGGAGATGTCTATACTGCAGTTAAATCATTATACACTAAGCAACGTTTATGTTAAGATTTCGGTTTGTTAACTAGCAAGCCAAGCTGCCTCTTGTTCTCTATAGACAGTTTGTAATTCCTTAGCTCAGTATGTCATCATCATCACAAATTAGCTGTGGGACTGTGCTTGACTTCAGAATACAATCAACAACAACAACAACAACAACAAGATAAAGACAACACAATGGGGAGATATTACTAAATCAGATGTTGATCTAAATGCAGTATGTTGCATGTTAAGATACAAGTAGGCATGTTTTTATCATTATTTTACTTTCTCCAAATGTATCTATATTCTAAATAAGAAGTTCAATATATTTAAAATATGCTAATTGGCTCCTCATGTATCTTTTGTGTTTTAGTCTTAATGCCAACCCTTAATCTTTGTTTCTGTTGTACTCTATTAACAGTCTGTTGTTGTGTTTTGATCTGTAAGCTGTCAGCAGTGTTTTGTTCAAGGATGTCACATGCAAGGATCAAACCTGGAAACCTCCAGTTACAAGTAAATCAAATCTTCTCCATTTCTCTCATGCCATTGCAAAGAAGGCAAGAATTGTTTTAGGGCAGAGCGATCCTCGATAGCAAGTGAAGTCAATTAATTTTAGCAAATACTTTCAGTAACTTCTGGATTGCTTCGCTTGCAAAAATTGGTGCACTGCCAGAATAGTGATGATGATTGAACACAAAAAGAAAAAAAAATCATTTCAGGCATTTGTTTTTTTCAAGAACTTTTAAGGACTTCAAAAAGAAAGAAGAAACTCAACAGAAGCCCACAAACGTGGTTCGCACATTATCTAGGCGTGACACTGAATACATAAATCTAAAATCTATTTGGTTTTGTGATTATTCTCTTATAAACAACAGAATGGGTCACATCTGTTCGTCAATCCCACATAACATGAAGTAGCAAATCATAACTCGTAATGAATAAGGTGCTTTTTTTCAGTATGTAATGTAGTTTTGTGACAACCCAACTTTAATCCCGTTACAAAGACTATAATCCTTCCTTTCTGGTGCACATATATCTATTCCCACTGGGGAAGAAATGATAGAAGACAGAGCTGAATGCTGAACTTGACCTGGATAGACCACAATAAAGCCACATTTAGTTAATTTATATGCACAGTCACACAAAGTGACCAATGTTATTTTTTTATGACACTCTCCTTCTTTAACTGCTGCTGTCTTATGCAAATTAATCTTGCCCCAATGATTAATTCCCGTACATGCTGCAAGCACTTGCATGCCTTCTTCCATTGGATCAAGTTTTGCATGCAGGCCTACAGTATCATGGCGTTTGGAGATGAAGTGACTGTGCCAATTACAACTACAACCATGCATGGGCCATAGACAAGCAGCACTACAGAGGTGTCACATTCCTTCTCCTCCTCCGTCTGTGTAAGGCGTAATGTTATTCCGTCATTTCTGAAAATGCATGCAATACAAGCAACTATAAAGCCTGGAGTCACAGTTACTCGACAACATTAGGTACATTTTCATATTAAGGATTCTGTAGGAGGTAAATTGGTACTTTAAGTCCACATGTTTTTTCGCTCATGTAGTTTAGTGTACAGCAACGCTGCTGCACCATCTGCATGGATTTCATTTCATTTTTGTAGGCTATTTTCCCTCACATCTCACAGTTTGAGAGAGGGTGCAGAATGCTAAACCTTCAACAGCGAAGTTACCCTATCCTGTCTGTCCATCATTCATTGAGCCACTTTCGGTCAATGGCAATAACTTCACTGTAACACTTTGCAATATTCAAAGAAGCGTGTTTCTCTGCGCAACCGCTGATTGGCTGCATAGTGTTTTGATTTTTTTTAACACGATATGAAGCGGTTGATATTCTTTAACTGTCCGCCACATTTCGCAATTTGCTGTTAACAAGTGATGCAATACGGTACATGCTTACTGCTGCAGAGCGTTCATTAATCAGAAATAATCTGTTCATAAGGAATGGGTCCCGGTAAATACACAAGTTAGAAAGATCAAACCATGCGGGAAAAATAAAACACTTTAATAACGAGCGACAAAAGAGGCAAAAGGAGTCCGTTATAAAGGGGTTTTCAATAGGTTAACACGCTGATATTTACATCAAGCCGATTTTTGTGGAATTATTTTCGGTCTATATAAGTACTTACAGTTTGTGAGAAAGTTTCCTCTAAGGCAGAAACAAATAAAAAGCTGCGAAAAGAGTATAATCCATGTGTGATTACGATCAGTCTGATTCCGGATTCCAGGACTTGGAAATAAAAGTCACAGTGGGATCGCCTGCTAGATCGCGGTCCTTATTAGTTGCACCAAGTAGCCCTCCCACTCTGTCATTATTACTGAAATGCACTGACAGAGACTTCAGGAAACACGAGGAACACACACTGAAAGCTTTCATATTAGTGCGAATAACTGCCCTGCGGGGGTTTAAACAAACTCTACTTTAACTCAGCCAGGTGCGGGAATTAGACACCGTTTGATGTATTGTCATTTCATCACAATTTCTGAATAAAAGCCCTTATTCATATGGATTTGCTTTTAAGGTGTCTTTGTGTGTGTTATTAGCAGTAATTCAAGCTTAAAAGAAAATATCGGAACAATACCCCTTAATAACCCTTAACACATAATTCATCTTGATACAAAACAAAACTCTAACCCGCATCACACAATACCCCACAGCACATTAGACATGTGTTATGTGAAGATTAGGCTACAGATGATCCGAAATAATAAAGTGACAGCTCTCAGCTGTAAAGGCAGGCCTTTACAGCAACATTCTCCATGCACATACTATTTTAGTCAGAAGAGCCATGTCGCAATACTACACAGCTCTGTGGAAGGCAACACATTTAACACCCACTAAACTTTCACATGCATGGTTTAACAGTCTTATCGGTATAGTATCTATAGTTCCTCCATTATCCACAACACACTGAGGATCTGCTCGTGTTGAAAATGCATATGTGCCACATCCATATTTTATTACTGTTTTTTTTAACTAAATGAAGGTTAAAGCACAGCTACTTTGAGGTTTTTGTTGAAACATCACACCAACAGTTCAAGACACCCGGTCCACAGAAACAGGTGCTCATGCTCCACACACAGAACTGTTTAGACAGATGATTTCAATGCACCCTCCCCTTCACCATAGGGACACACACACACACACACACAGACAGACCCTAACGAAACAAAGAGAAAATGGTTCAAAAAACAACTGAAGATTACAATAAAGCAGATGGCTATATTTCTTTGTTGAACTTTAAAGCTAAGGATTGAACTATTTTTTGGTCTTTCTGCAATTCTTTGTTGTCGTTCTGAGTGAGGACTTAACTACTTGAATCGTCAGCAGCTTATTTATGGCTATCTGTCTCAGAGTTAACCAAGGAAAAAAGCTATCTTTTCTGGATTTTTGGGTTACTGGAATAATTTTATTGAAAACTTTGCATGAAAGTGGTGGTGGGAGTTTTTTAATTTAAATATTATGAACATACATTTTTCGTCTGTCTTTTCAGCTGAAATGCTTCCACTGTAGCGTAAACTCAACACTAGCTGTATTTATTTTGACACAGTCCCAGGATCTATATCCATTGGACTGAGTGTAGATTCATGCCTTTAGTAGCCTATTGGTTGTCGTTTCACTTGCAGTTCATTACAGCCTTTTTCGACTAACAATGGATTGATAACAAGGTTGTGCAGGGATTTAGAGGGACAGTTTCTCCATTCAACAAAAAGGACTCCCTCTCCATCTGAAATCAATATTCTTTAACATTGAATAATTTCTTTAACTTGACATGCAGGGAGGAATCCAGCTTCTCTTCAAGAAGGCAAAAATTGTTGGTGTAGGCTGTTAACTCTGAAAAGAAACAATGTCCCAGTTTCCCATGAACTAAAATATTCTTCACCTCTATTGTATTGGGGTGGCAGCAGAAGTCTCAGCGGTGGATAACTCCAACCCCTTGCAAATAAAAAAAGAAACCAACTGAATGCTCAGTACCACTAGGGAAATTTGTTTGTTTTTTGGGATTTGGGTGAACTGACCCTTTAAGGTTAGGAAAATATTGAGGCCATGGTGAAATGATGAAAATGGTATGGGGTCTTAATTGCCCAGCAAGCTACATTCTGTACAATTTAACAGCAACTTCACATGTGCCCTTAAAAGAGTTTACATTACTCAGCATAGTGCACATTCAAAGGTCTGTGTTTTTAATGCGTTTAACCATAAGACAAATTCTGCCTTCTCATATCCAATGTGTGCAGTTACTTATTTCACCTTAAAATGCATCTGTCACTGACTGGTGCCAGGTCCATGGTGCAACTTGATAAAAGCGAAATTTAAATTAGTGAATTTAAAAAAATAGTTGTTTTTTTTAATTACAAAAGTCATAATTTAGAGATACCAATACTGACAAACACATTTTCTCCTATCGCAAACATAGAGTGGTATTTGTGGACTGCATCATCTACAGCTGACATCATGGTCAGTGCATCACCGAAACTTATGTGCCAGCCTTTGCTGTCACTTAATAGATAGAGTGTGTGTCGGTGCAAAACAGGTGACAAATGCAACCACCAAGTGCTGCATCAAGGTAAATGTTCCAAACACACCTAACTGGAGTGACATCTTATAAACTCCAAGGTCCCCAAAGCTGTCAGGAGGTTCTAAAATACCCCGGAGAGGATTGTTGTTTGAGAAATATTCTGTGAAGTACAAGAACAAAACATCACTAAGAAAGAGAGTCGTTTATACAAAATAGGGAAATCAAATTGTAATTTAAATGTTTAGCCTTGCCTGGCTGTCATTCACTTGCACAGCAACAAAATGACATGTTTGAAAAAGTCTCAATTTCCAAAAGATTGTTTTTCCAATAAATATTACATAAACAATATATTGTCAAATAATATAGAATGAGTTCATTAGTTTGTAATGTCTGGATTCCTGTTGGCCAAACCAGACATTACTAGAAATATTCTGCTCCATAATCTTAATCTGGAACATACTCAGTGTTGTGAAAAGCCATGCTGTTGCTTGGTCACTGCTCTCTGGGCAAAGACAGAGTATGTGGGTGTTGCATGCCAAACCTGTATTAGAAAGGGTGAAATTCTTTCATTTGTTACATGGAATTTTAGAGTTGTTGTCCTGCTTCTACTATCCTTAAAATCCTCACTAAATCCCATGCTGTCAAAGGTTTTCAGGCCATTTCTTTGGCAGTTCGGTTTATGGAGTATCTAGAGTACCCAGGACATTTTGTTTTTACTGGTGCTCAAATTAAATCCCATTCACCTGACCTCCACAGTATTGATTTAGAGACATCTCAGCAGCTTCCCAAGATTAATTTTGTTCCATTTCATATTATTAAATATAGAATACATTGGGGTTTTAAAGCATTGTTGGACTAAGTAAGCAATCGTAGGCCATCTCTTTGACCTAGAGGTTACTGTTTTATGGACATTAAGATGTATGTCTCTAGATCCTAGCATTTGAAATACTATTTTCATGGCATATCAGCTTAAATAGACAGTTCACACTTCAGTGAAAGGTAACACAAAAAGGGAGACAGGGGGATGTGACAAGCAACAGATTGTCATGCTGTTCCTAACCCCAAGCAGGGGCAGCAGGTAATACAATATCCTACAAACATGGACAGGCAGCTATCTCTAGCACTGTTTTTTGTGACAACCTATGGGTTAAGTCCCATATTATTCAAAGACATTAAATGCACCCTCACTACCCAGAAGCAATCCCCACCCAAGTCCCTGTCATGGTTACACCAATACATGTGGATAAGCCTGAACACTAAATCCAACCCACAACACTAAAAACCAGGTAACATAAATGCACACCCAAAACATTAAAAGAACATCATTAAAACATACTTCGACAAAGACAGGAACCGCTCAGAACAGTCCCATGAGCCTTTGCAGTGATTCAGCGCAGAGCACAACGGTGTCCTGTTGGCCGTTACATTATTGTGCACACAACTACGCTAAAGTTTAAGCATACAAACCCCTGTGTATTCCCTGTATTACCATACTGCTTTTGTCGCTATATGGACTTTCAAGTTCTGGGGTTTCTGTTTAAAGGAAAAACAACTTTTATAAAAACAATGATCTCATCAAATTTGATAAAAAATATCATGTCACGCTTCCAGGGATTAAAGGACCCAAACGCAAGGAGAAGGCAGGCTGGCAGAGGGTTTGAACTTGAAGATTTAATTAACAAAAACACGGCAACACAGAGGCTGGAAAAAACACTGTGGAAAAACTCAGAGGGAAAACTTACAAAATAACGCAGGGAAGAATCCAAAACAAAGGCACCAGGCTAAAACACGCTGACAGGATACAAACACACACAACTGACAGGACAAGAACACAAAACGATCTGACAAGACACAAGGGGAACCAAGAGGTTAAATACAAGAGGTGATGAGCAAACAATGAACAGGTGGTACAACAGGTGAGACACATCAGGGCGGGGCAGGACAATCAGACAAGGCGGGAAAACCTACACGTATTTACCTTTTTCTTTAACAAAACATGGTATCATCAATATTACACCATATTGTATGATATTAATGACAATCCTTTGTCTGCTGTTTGGGTTGACATACGCAGACAAAACATTGTATTAACATTTCTTGACAAGAAGTCCAACAATACTACCTGAATTATAGTATTAAGGCAAAGAACGAAGAGTGACAACCACATAGTTTGAAACCTCCACATCACCTGTCGGCCTATACAGGGAGTGGGGACCTCAGTGGTTCCCAACCTTTTTATGACCTCTTTACTATCCTTGGGTAAACTGACGACCCCTGACTAAGTGACATATTTCATGGATATACCTTATTATATTCAATGCATAACAATAACACTGTTACAAAAATAAATAAATTTTTAACATACTGTCCTGTGAATATTGCCACAGAGATGAGATTTCCCGACCGAACCCGAGCCCGAACCTGATCCTGAACCCGACCGAACCCGATCCCGAACCCAGCCGAACCTGGTAAAGAACCTGACCGAACCTGATGCCGAACCTGGCCGAACCTGACCGAACCTGATGCTGAACCCGGCCGAACCTGACCGAACCCGATCCCCGATCCCGAACCCGGGTTCGGGCAAAGATCTTCAGCTCTAACTGTTACTCCATTTTAATGCACCAGGGAGGTAGCATTCACATGTCAACCTAAGGCTATGCAACAAGCGGGAGTTATTTCTAAGCTCAATAAAAGCCTTGTGAAGCAGTAAAGGGATGTTTGATTTGACAAAAACTACAGCTCCAATGGGAGGGTAAACCAGGCGAAGCATTAAAGCTACACTCATTAATATTGTTATATTACTTCATGCAAATGGTAAACAATTTGATTGCATAATTTGCAAAGACAAGAGCCCATTATAATCTGAAATAGCTGGTATTTCCAGTCAAACATAGCAGCATTGCATTCCATTGCATGTGAACACATTCAATATTACATTTAAATGATTAAAACACTGTGCTATTTTTCCAGATTGTCAATATTTGTCATACTGTAGGGTATATTGTACTGTAGCAGAGCATGTTAAAAGCATTATGTGCTGGATGGTATATATCTTACTCAGATTCCCAGGTGATAGTTCTCCATGGACTCTCAAGTTCTGTTGTTTCTGTTAGAAGCAAAAACAACTTTTATAAAAACAATGATCTTATCAAATTTGATAAAAAATATCATCCACCTCCACGTATTTACCTTTTTATTTAACAAAACATGGTATCATTAATATTACACCATATTTTATGATATTAATGACAATCTTTTGTCTGCTGTTTGAGTTGACATACGCAGACGAAACATTGTATTAACATTTCTTGACAAGAAGTCCAACAATACTACCTGAATTATAGTATTAAGGCAAAGAACGAAGAGTGACAACCACATACAGTTTGAAACCTCCACATCACCTGTCGGCCTATACAGGGAGGGGGGGACCTCAGTGGTTCCCAACCTTTTTATGACCCCTTTACTATCCTTGGGTAAACTGACGACCCCTGACTATGTGACATATTTCGTGGATATACCTTATTATATTCAATGCATAACAATAACACTGTTACAAAAATAAATACATTTTTAAAATACTGTCCTGTGAATATTGCCACAGAGATGAGATTTCCCGATGGAACCCGAACCCGATCCTGAACCCGGCCGAACCCGATCCTGAACCCGGCAGAACCCGATCCCGAACCCGGTACCGAACCCGGTACCGAACCTGACCGAACCTTATGCCGAACCCGACCAAACCCTACTGAACCCGACCCCGGATCGGTTTGGGATCGGTTTGGAACCCGATCCCAAACCTTACCGAACCCGATCCCGAACCTGGTACCGAACCTGATGCCGAACCCGGCCGAACCTGACCGAACCTGATGCAGAACCCGACCAAACCCTACCAAACCCGACCCCGGCCGAACCCGATCACGAACCCGGCCGAACCCGATCCCGAACCTTGCCAAACCCGATCCCGATCCCGAACCCGGTACTGAACCCGATCCCGAACCCGGTACCGAACCTGATGCCGAACCCAGCCGAACTTGACCGAACCTTATGCCGAACCCGACCCTGGCCGAACCTGATCCCGAATCCGGCCGAACCCGATCCCGAACCTTGCTGAACCCGATCCCGAACCCGGCCGAACCCGGTACCGAACCCGAACAAACCTGATGCCGAACCCGGCCGAACCTGACCGAACCTGATGCTGAACCCAGCCGAACCTGATGCTGAACCCAGCCGAACCTGACCGAACCTTATGCCGAACCCGACCAAACCCTACCGAACCCGGCCGAACCCGATCCCGAACCTTGCCGAACCCGATCCCGAACCCGGCCGAACCCTGTAAAGTCCAACAATACTGCCGGAATTATAGTATTAAGGCAAAGAACGAAGAGTGCTAGCTGAACCCGACCGAACCCGATCCCGAACCCGGTACCGAACCCGGCCTAACCTGACCGAACCTTATGCTGAACCCGACCAAACCCTGCTGAACCCGACCCCGGCCGAACTCGATCCCGAACCCGGCTGAACCCGATCTCGAAACTTGCCGAACCCGATGCCGAACCCGATGCCGAACCCGGCTGAACCCGGTACTGAACACTACCGAACCTGATGCCGAACCCGGCTGAACCAGACCGAACCTGATGCTGAACCCGGCCGAACCTGACCAAACCTTAGGCCGAACCCGACCAAACCCTACCGAACACATCACCTGTCGGCCTATACAGGGAGGGGAGACATCAGTGGTTCCCAACCTTTTTATGACCCCTTTACTATCCTTGGGTAAACTGACGACCCCTGACTAAGTGACATATTTCGTGGATATACCTTATTATATTCAATGCATAACAATAACACTGTTACACTGTTAGCATTGCATTCCATTGCATGTGAACACATTCAATATTACATTTAAATGATTAAAACACTGTGCTATTTTTCCAGATTGTCAATATTTGTCATACTGTATGGCATATTGTACAGTAGCAGAGCATGTTAAAAGCATTATGTGCAGGATGGTATCTATCTTACTCAGATTCCCAGGTGATAGGTCTATATGACCACCTTCTTCACCTTTAGCGTTTATTTAGTTTAGTCTTTTGAATGCACCTCTGAAGCTCTGTGGCCACTCTCTGGGTTTGTCTGTTTGGTTTGGTTGTCATAGTAATCAAAGGCTGTGCCGGGAAAGGGGAATGGGTGATTCAGGAGTGGACTTAAAAAATAATCAGGCTACATAAAATATATTGATGACAATGTCGTAAGTTATATTTGTCGACACTGAGCCTCCTACACACGGTTCATATTGGTACATTTAAAGCAAGTTTTTTAAATGAAATGTGATGTATTTTATTTTTATTGGCAAGCCTACCCAAACCTCCACCTCACCTGCCGCCTATTATACCCCAAGACATAACATTTACATGTTTGGTGTATAATAGAGCTGGGCGATATCGATACAATCAAATATCATGATAGTTTTGACTAAATACCTTGATGTTGATATTGCGGCAATATTGTAGGGTTGACTCTTGGTGCTTTCTCAAAATATGAACACAATGAGATTTATGATAAATGGTCACCAATAATGTGCATACAAAGACTAAGTGGGTAAAAGCAAATAATTAAACAGCTAATAAGTCTGATAATGAAACCGACATCACTTTACTGTAATGCAGCCTTTAAAACCAGGAAAAGACACTTGTGTCATATCACAGATACAGATGACTCACAGCCTTGACTATTAGCTAAGTTAGCAAGAAGCTATGAGTTAGCTAACTAACGCTAGCTTACTGTTAACTCTTACTGTAACCTAAACCTGTACTAAAGGACAATGTGACTTTTCCATACATTTCTTTCAAGACATTATGACCTATTGTATACAGTCCATGTTTAGGACACACTTATTGTTACAAAATAGCTAGCTAAATACGTGTCAAAGTGCATCTCCAATCAAACAGACAAGCAGATGATTTAGGTGCAAACATTTCTCCAAGGAGGTGGGGGCGGTCCATCAAACTGTGCAAACATAGACTGAATAAAACTATGGTGCAAAGTACATTCAACAAGCAAATTAGAGCTGTGAGCTGAACTTATGGTCAACTCTAAACCCTATTTTGGCATGGACATGACTTAGGCCTATTGAATAGATTCCACCTCCAGGACAAAAATTATATAGGCTATTTGAACCATTGATTTGAACCATACAGTCCATGATTTGAACTACAAATTCACTCATTTATGCATTCTTAGCTTGCCTGCTCTCTAGTGGCTGTTAAGATGCATAACATCAATCAATCAATCAATTAACCAATCAATCAATCAATCAATCAATCAATCAATCAATCAATCAATCAATCAATGTATTATTTGTCACATGAAAGCATATACAATTCCAGTAGGCTAAATATCAAATAGGCCTACTTAAATAGTCAATAGACGTGCTGAACCAGGATAATAGCCTCCTTTCAGTCTGTGTGATATTCTGTTTTGAGCTTTTATAGCCTACAGTTTATGGTTTTAAGTGCCTCCTTTACTCTGTATTCTCAGTATTTCCATCAATGAAGTCAATGCTGCAGATGTTCTTTGTCAGATTTCTCTGTTGATAACATACAGAGCAGATCTTCCCATCTGCCTTGTCCTAACTGTATTCTCTCACTGTATTTCCAATAGTCACTTGCATGGATAAACTATGTGCCTACTGCCTATATACATGTGTTTGTTTACCTTTTTTGCTTGCGACTGCTGGCATCACAGAACATTTGGGTTTAATTCTGAGTTGCTTTTCAGATGTTGTGAAAGTGGTGTTTTGATGTATAGGACACATTTACAGTATATTGATCCGACTGGAACTGCTCTCAGTGATAGCATTCATGACCTGGACATAGCATCCAAAAAGAATGACTTCTCGTTGATACAGTAGCTGCAGAAGTTTACTCCAGCAATATCAGTTTATACTATGTAATCTTTTTATGATTAATTGTTTTAACATTTTTAATCAATATGAAAATAATACAATCAATTCACCAAATCACATCACTGATACGTGTTCAAGATAACATGCTGAGCTAAAGCTGCATACAAACCATCAGGTTTCAATATGCTGTGATCAACATCACAACAACACAGATCAAAATTTACTGTTGAATGACTTTGTTCTGCTTCCTTTAGAAGTATGACAAATACAGCAGGCTCCTCTTTGTGTTTTTATGTGTGCATAAGAGTATGTGCTTCTGCATGTTTGTAGCATCATATTTGTACAGGATGTACGTAACCTCAGCAAACACTATTGTTTTGGGCAAGCAGTTGTTCGCCTTGAATACAAACACTTCACTACACCAGTCAAGTCCCTGTTGTTGAAGGGCTTTAGAGGCAAAACACCTGTCCGTTTTACTGTTTTATCATTCACTAAACTGACATATGGCAAAGCATAGACAAAGACAGCATTACTGTGTGTCCCTAATCTGTATGCAGACATAACCATTGATGTACCTTCATTCACATTGATGTGCTCATAAAAATCACAAAAGCCATTAAGGAGTCTCATTCATCATTTCTGAGAGCTCACCTAGGCTCCCAGTATGTAGACAAAAAGATATAATAACATGTCAGTTTGGCCTGTAGCTATACTTTATAGTTCTGAGGGATATTCTTGAAATACGATCATAATTGACCCATCTATTGATATGTAATGAAAGAAAATCTGTTGGTGGCAATCTCACTGGGACAGCTGTGTGTGTTCTCTTGATATCAACTCAAACATTTAGTGGTTTGGAATCAACTTTTACCATGAGGCACAAGTACAGACATAAATGAATGTGCTAAATCACCCAAAGTCAGTTGAGGTAACAGAAACTATAAATGCAAAATAATTTATAAGTCGCATTAGATAATACATAAAAGACATCATTAAAATGAATAAATCAACAACAGTATGATTGTCATTCCCTTGAGTGCACAAAAAAACATGATTCATGAAAATGTAAAAAAAAAAGTTAGGTATCTTATTAAAACAAACACCAGTTAGTTATTTCCTGGATTGCATACATACAACTAAAATACATCATTTAGAAAATTCATAAAAAAGGATAGCCTATATCTCATTTTGCAAATGACCACTGAATGCAAATAGAGAAAGTAAATATAGACCATGTTTGTTGCAGTTATTGTTTTTGTTATTGCATCTCTATGGCACCGCAAATAAAAATACAATATTTGACCAATGGCAAATATTGTTGGTCATTATAAGCTGCATTGCACCAACAGTATTTCCTGCATTGAATTTGGTCATTTTGCATTTGGTCGTTTCAATCTCCTGTGTGTACAAAAAACTGCCCCTGCTTTACAGCACATTGCATTGTGAGGGTTCGTCAGCAACCTGCTCTAATAAATTGTCCATGTGATAGTTTATATAGATTCCCCTATGATGGCTAACAGCACGACCTGCAAATGATACACACCCTAAGTTAATGTTATAATCAAGGTTAGAGTAAGTTGAGGCCACTGAACATTAATAAGGTGATTTAGTTGAGGTTACAGTGCAGCTTCTGTCACGCTAAATTAGAAATATTCAAAAACTGACCCCATATCACCACATCACACATCACACTGACAACAACATACACCCATCCCACATCCAACCAACCCCCCTTTACTTTATCCCTGTCTGTTTTCATCCACGTGAGCTCCAGCTATTTCCCCACCAAGTCAGTGGGAGGAGGTCACATTAAATGGTGACAGTGCATTTTCATTTTCAGAATTAAAGGCAAATTTTGATATGGCAGCAAGCACTTTTCAGCTGGGGTGAGTAAACTGGTTTGGATGTCAGAAAAAAAGAGATGAGAGGTGAATGTGATTCTATTATTCTGCTTAGACAGAACTATCATCCATTAGAGAAAACGGTGTAACAGTTCTGTGAACTGCTCACTGCAAGAACCCCTGCAGTTGAGTATTTTTATGAAATTACAGTAAAAGAAGGATTTAAAACAACGTATAAGAGATTCTTCACAAAAGATTACAGAGTCGATGATGTGATTAATCAAATCTCTTAACTTCATGCAGCATGGAAAGAAGATCTGAACCTGGTGTTCTCACCAGACTTTCAGAGTGCCTTGCCTTATATATCATCAACTAAACAAAAAAACAAAAATTGCTGACCTCATGACAAGGTTGATTCAGTCACTCATTTACCATGTGTCAAGTACAGTACCTTAGCCCAGAACAATGGCCCTCTCAGGTGACAGATGACTCTCTGGAAACGTCACAACTCAAACACATACAATCATAGTCTTCACCAAAATCAATACATTGATTACTAAATCTAACATGTTCATTTACCACAAAAAACATCTACACTAATCAAATTTAAGTTGTCTATTCCCTCAATCCTTCTTTGATTGACAGAAATCTTGACAATTTCCTACCATTTTCTCTCCTATTAATATACTTATGTACATGGTTTCCTTTAGGGCACGATGCCAAGCAGCGTGATAAAGGCATTTGCAGTGTTGAAAGATTGTATGAATTAGGTTGACCTACCTTCCCTGTGCAAGTAAATAATGGGTTGTGAATAAATTGCATTAGTTTAATTAAAAAAAATTAAAGTCAGCTGCATAAATGAAGTTTAGATATATGGTAATTGATTTTAGTGAGTTGAGTTTGAAAGTGTCCAAACCAACAGTGGCGGACTAATTAACTGGTAAGAATGTTCTTCATTCCAATTAGTAACATACTAATGTCCTCCAATACAATATAGAAAAGAACTATTTGCACTTTCAGAAACTTTAGAGCCTCAATGTCAATGTGGTCTGTTATAGTCTTTCTCTTGCAATACTAATTACTAAAGTAATAATTTAATTTTGTCTCAATAATTCCAGACATGATGAAGCATGACTGCGTACTCTTAAACAGTTTTAATTTAAGGGACGATATACTCCACAAATGGAGTAGACTTCTTCTGAAACTGCACTCAAACCTGTGAGAAGGGTGGTAAATAAAAACCAGCAGATTCTTTAGATTTAGATACCATGGGGTCTGCATGCAAGATAAATGGGATAAAAACCAAGAAAAAACAGTGAGTGTGCCTAGCACATGGGTGGAACCTCTGCATGCACACAAAAAACAACCAAGCTGATTGTTACACTTCACATATAGTCTGAAAAAGTTTATATAATCCAATTGCTGCATACATTTGGATCCCCTGCTGAATGAAACAGAAGCTCACACCTCTAAAGAGGCAGTTTTCTTTTAAACTTGATTGGTGTTGCTATAGACGCATTACTTCTAAAAAATACATACATTGTTTTTTAGGAATCCATGCCCCCTTTAGTCATTGAGATGAAGAATATAAAAAAGAAAGATCTTAACAAGTTTCTTAAGTAGCAGCAGGAATATCCGACACTACTGATTTCTGTCATATTGTAAAACTTGTATTGAAAATGACTCTATGTTGGCCAGAATATATATATATATAATATGACACATAAAGGGTATAAAAATAAATATTGGTTTTACATATCCCTGAGGCCCTAGTGGAAATCTAAACAAACATGTCAGACATACAGTACAGATCTGTGCTTTTCATAAAAGTCACTCTTCCAGTGAGTCACTCGTTAGAAAGCTGTACACATGGAGTTTTACATTTGGCTTGTTAACAAAATGCATTTTACAAGAAACACCAAAGAGGCTGTTTGCTGGTGTGGGCCACTGCGGTGGATAATTGATTGCAAGTATTACCCCAGTGATCTGCTCTACACATGGGAATGCAGCTACAGGTGCACTGCACCCTAATTTCCAGTGACCTATTTATATTTTTTTCAGCAAATTTAAAGCTCAATGAACCAGATTAGTTTTTCCGGAAATACTGGATGAATACTGAATGTCTGGCCAATGCCCACTGGGCAGACCATGTGCCAAATGGCTAGTCCAATTGGCCCAGAAGTGCCCATCAATTCCCAGAGTGGAAGGCGCTGATACATGCCTAAATGCCCCATTGCTTAGCACAGGTGCCACCTTGTGTGCTTTGAGCAAAAAAGAACTTTGATCCTGAATGTAACTCTTACCTTGAGGACAGAGGTGTTCCGGTTTCACATGCACTCTAGAGTCTGTGGATGTCATTTGGTTTTATTCAGTATTAGAGATAACAGATGAATGCCTGTCAATCCAATGCAATTATATACAGTGGTGGAAACTAAAGACATTTAGTCACAGAGACAAATACCATAATGTAAAGTATACTTTTTAAATACTTTACTTGATTATTTGTATTTTATCAGATTATAAGATATGATCAATTACTTAATGAGAATAGCTGTAAAAATGATATAGGCACATATATATATATATATATATATATATATATATATATATATATATATATATATATATATATATATATGAAACTGTTTGCAATTCACTAAAACTGCTGTAATCATCAACACATGTGGACATTACGTTTAAAAAACATTTCCAAAATACAAAGAATAATTTACACAAAAGACATCACAAAATACATATAATGAACATCAAAAGACAATATTGAGCATATGGACATCAACAGACATGTGACTTTCTGCGGAGACGTCACGGCCACGGCTGCTGCTCGCCCTGCCCCGCCTCGTGGTGACGTCAACGGGAGCACGTGGGTTTGTTATTGCAGGAAGTGAAGATGGCGGATCAGTCGTTGCTCTCCGAGTCTGTTCTCGGATGGTCTATTTTCACCTTTATACTTTTGGTAAGCAAATTTGTAGTTGTCTGTCGTATCATCAACTAGCGGAGCGTTATACAATTAGTTTGAGATGTTTAGCAGGGGAAGAGTTGCGCGACATGACTGCGGTGTATTAACGTATCGTCAATATTGGCATTGGATTGGTTTTAGCTAACATTAGCCATGACACACTTTCATGCTGTTGTTTTGTAGGAAGCGCTTAGTGTAGTATACGTTTATATGTCATACTATTATAAGCCGGAGCACTGTAAAGCACCACTACGTCGAGAATAGCAGGGATTTTTACTCTATTAAACAGAAAATTAAAATCTCCGGTAAGACATTCTACTGTGCGTAGTTAGGTTTCACCACAAGGTTTTAAATGCGCTTTACAAAAGTTATGATCTCCCGAATAAATAATTGAGTACTGCTGGAAAGCAAAACAAGCTTTTCATCACTGCAAACACATATGTAACCTTTCCGTTTCTGTGAGTCGTACTTTCTGACCCATTTAGAGACAATGACTTCAGTGGTAACGTTACTTAACCGAATGCCTTGAAGTTGGTCAGCTAGGTAATCTGCTGCCTAATTGAGCACTCATTATCTCAGCTGTCTCTCAGAGTCACATGCCGTCCAGAAGAATGCCTGGATGCCGATAAATCGCTCTGCCTCCCTTCCCACCACCAGCAGCCCTTTAATTTGTGCAAACCTTTCAATGGATCTTATTTGAATGCAAAGCCCGCATCTTTACCTGGCAAAACAAGCAGCCAGAGGCTTAAGGCTGCGGGCCTTTAATTGATCCTGTCTGTGAATGGCAGGCCTTGATCTAAAGGGACTAGTTTTAGCAGTGTCCTCACTTCTTACAGCTTGTGTGCCTTGAATATGACCTTGTCATTTTGGAGACCCTTATTTGCTTCTCTGTCTAATGGCTTTCCTGCCTGTTACATTGACAATCCCCTCTCCCTTTTTGTTTGTTTGTCTTTTTCATGTTAAACAGCAACATACATTAGCATATGCAAAGTAAGAATAAAAGGTGTAGTACATAATTGTCTATTATTCTGCTTCTTATCAGAAGTCAACTTTATTTCCTGTCAGTCCTTACCAATGTTTGTGAAGGAGGGAGTGTGATATAATCAGATCAGCTGTTTCCTAGCACCTATTCTCAGTGAATAATCCCCTCCTTCTTGTGTTAACGCTTTGGTTTGAGTATTTCTTTTTGGGAGTCAGCAACACGTACACACACACACACACACACACACACACACACACACACACACACACACACACACACACACACACACACACTGAAGCTAGAGTTTCCAAGCAGTGTTGAGCAGGCATAAGAGGACACAAATTGTGAACACACAGTATAATGAAGTTAAATAAAAACAGTGATCAATGTAAGAATAAATAGAATTTGTTGTCGGGTATTATATCAGATTGCATCATATTTTACTTTGTTTCAACCCCTGTGTCAAATCTTCCATTAATGTTTTCTTTTTATTATCTCCTTATTATTTTATTAACCTAGTACAACATAAAATTGTACTCTATATAATCCTCAGATTTAATAGTAATATTTTGGTTGTAAATGTCATTGTCTATGCCAAATATTGTTTTGCCACTGTAGTCCTCATTTTATTGTTCCTCATAATGGGATTATTCTCCACTTTAACTTGATTATTAAATGCCCCCCTTCAGGTAATCCTGGCTTTCTGTTGGGTCTACATTCGGAAATTTCAAAGTCGTCAAGAAAGTGAAGTTGTTTCAACTATCACAGCAATATGTGCACTGGCCATTGCTTTGATAACCTCTGCACTTCTTCCAGTGGATATATTCCTTGTTTCATTCATGAAGCATCCCAATGGTACCTATAAGGTTAGTATCTGTCTAACAGCACCAGTTAAATCAATTTAAGAAATGCTGTTTTCCTGAGGCAGTTTTTAACTTTGTAATTTTCTTAGAATTAGACAAAGTGGATATTGATTTAGTTCTATCTAAAAGCTAAATGCATATCTTGGCTCATAATTTTTTTGCAAAGTCATTGCATTTGTTTCTATCTATTTGAAGATTTAGCTGTGTGAAATGGCATCTTGATTTGAACAGCAGGTAATCTGTTTCTTCTGTGGGTTGTGAGCTGCTTTGATTGCTAAAGGGTTGTTTTTTTCTGTACCATTTAGTCATGGACACCTAAAATAGGATGCACATGTTAATTTACCAGGGAAATAATCCCTCATTCACCTAATCAAACATGATTTATTGGTGATTATACTTTGTAATAAAGAAAAATACAAATCAGCAAATAGGCATGAAATTAGATGGTGGCTTTTCTGCTGAAATTTGCCAAGTGTAAACAGAAAAATGAAAGAATAATAATACTAGCTTCTAATGGGATGAGATAATTTCAGCATGTGTTAGAGCAGTGAGAATCATGACACTGCAGACACTGTCACAAACATTTTACTTTAGGCTGTTAAGGCAGTTACACACCGGGCCGATAATCGGCCGTTGGACGGTCTGGCGAGGTCAGTGACTCGAGTCTGTTCGGTGTGTTCCGTGCCGTTGTCCATTGGAGGAGCTGTCTGCCTTCATTTTGGCCGTCCGGACATTCTCAGTCGGAGACAGGGCAGTCGGGACTCACCTGGAAATGGCAAGCGGGATGAACGTGACTAAGCCTCTCAAAATCTGACGAAAATCTTTTAAACTGACCTTTGTCAATCTGAAATGAAGACAGATTCAACAACTGCATGGCCGATTTCTCGCTTAAAATGTTTTCAGAAACACGTTTCGGTGAACTATTTTAGTACAATATGAGATCGTATTCTGAATGAGTCGCCAGTAATGGCCGGTTGAAAAATCCAAAATCCGGAAGCAGCAGCCAGACCCATGTGACACGTTCGTCCAATCAGCTGCCGGTTTTCATTTTTTAGGGTGACAATACAGATTAGCGCTGCCTGCTGTTATGGAGACGTATTACGTCTCGTCACTTTGGTGTGTTCTGAGGCACTTTTTTGACCAACTCGGGGAGACTGATCAGTCCAACTGCCTTTTCTGCCAACGGTCGGCCGTCTGGTTGGTGTGTAACTGCCTTTACTCAAAAACAATACCTGACTTTCAATCTTATTTGCAGCTTTTCAGGGGGTTTTTCAATTGAAGAATTCATTCTTAAAGTAAAATGCAGTAAATTAAAGCTTATGATGAATCATTTCCTACACCTGTGCTATATATAAATAAAAATAGATTTAGACCAAGGTCTGATAGCTTAAAAGTAATTCCCCCAGTATCTGTCAGTTTTTCATTCTCTATTTATGTCTGAATTCAGTTTGTGAAACTATATAAACAAAATTGCCAGAGCACTGCTATAGCCTATGTGCTTGCTAGTTAAGCTTGACCTACCCCTTTCCAAGGTCTTGGATTCATTCATTAATCGGGTGTATTGCGCTTTTTGTTTCATGTCTCTGACCTAAATGGTTATAAGAGTATGGCAAACAAACGAGCGATGGAATTAATAGTGTTCAGAATATACACCATACCTCCCTCTGTGTTTGGGTTAATTATCACACTATATTTTATATTAGAGTAATGAGCTTTACTCTAATTGATGCCTGTTCTCATTGGTTATTACACTTGTGTCTTTTACTGTTAAACTTAATTTGAATTTTCATTATGGAATATTTCTTTGGT